>NW_018408837.1:700736-703840 GCF_002113885.1 Mizuhopecten yessoensis
TCTCTCTCTCTCTCTCTCTCTCTCTCTCTCTCAATTAAAGCAAATGTGAATATATATGTTATATGCCATCTTGATCATTTGTAGTAATATATTGTAGGGAAAGGGCTTAATATAAGTTGTAAAACTTGTGCCCAACTCCCATTGTATATAAATTACAATAAAATATGTTTAAATCAAATCCGCACAAGTTAATACTAACTTACAAAATAAAGATTCGTTTTACAGATAAACACGAAAAAAAAACCATCATGGACCGAAAACGAGAACAAGAGTTCCAGATGAATAAGCTTTAGTCCCGCTCGCAGAACCCGCCATAATGTCTCCCTCCCGACATACCAGGCAATATAAGTAAACAATTAAGACAAATTGAACATGATAGTAATCATAACAGATACATAAATCCCATAGTGGGAAACAAAATCTGAATGGCGATCGTACCATTTCTTTAGCGTTGACCGCAGTCTCGTAAGTACACACTTGCGTACATTTGCCAACAGTGGGCATCTCGCAAGAAAATCCTGATAACATATAAACTCCGAGAAAAAAAAGAGAACAATGCATTACAGGTATGCTATAGTGATATAATTATTCCTAAACTAAACCAAAATCCCAAAGTATATATTTTCACGATGGAGTCTTCACGCGGATTAACGCTAAAATAAATACCTCGCGAAATATAAATGAATTACAGTACATAGTAATCAAAGTTCGTGTTATTCAGAGGAAATACATCATCAATATAGCTTGGCATCATATAACCCTCACAGCCGTATACACTGTCACTGATGTACCTGATATCCAGATGACGTTGTTGTTGGTGACGTCATTACGGTGCGTAATGTATTACGTCATAATGTATGTCCGCTATATTGTTATATATATAAACAATGATTATTTTAGAACAATTATGAAACAAGTTATTTCAGCAATCACTCTTGTTGGCCCGGATATAAGCGCAATTGGGTCTGAATGTGGGAGGAAACTCGAGTACCCGGAGAAAACCGACGTGATTGGGCAGGTGACCCCTACCTTTTCACATCCAATCGGGGAATCGAACCCCAGCCGCATTGGCGAAAGGGAAGTGCGCTATCCACTGCCTAAATCTAAATATAATATGATGCATTTTCATATAATCTTTGTATTATATGATAAATAGAATCTGTATTAGATCATTCTCCTGAAGAGCTGTATAGCAACTAAAGGCCTCAAGAATCGGCTTTATTTTGCTTTATTTTGTATCATTTTCCTTGTATTTTTTATATATATTAAATGATTTATAGTTTAATAAAAATCAACCGTCAAAGACCACGCCCATGCGTAGTTATTGAGATTTATGTGATTATTGACTAATGTTCGTTTGAATATAAAGAATAAGAATAATTTTGTATTAAATTGAATTAAACTGCATTGACTTTATCACAATTCCGACACAATTTCTATCGACATTTTTTTTATCCGGATGGTAGCGCGCAGGGTGTCTGAAAATGGGGGAAAACAATCATTATGTTGATAATTTGAAGATGGTCGGGTGGCGCAGAGGATAGCGCACTCGCCTTTTACTTAGACGACTAGGGTTCGATTCCCTGACCGGACGTGTAAAGGTATGGGTTCACCTGCCCGACCACGTGGGTATTCTCCTGGTACTCCGGTTCCTCCTACATCAAGGCTCCCTACGTGATTAGAATGATCTATATAAGTTATATAATTTGTTTCATAATATTTGCAAAAAATATTCAGCGTTAAGATTTAAGCAATTTTGTGTGTTGTGATTCAAAAGCGTTTTAGTTCGTTTACTGGCTCCTGTTCTTTGCTGCGGTACACGTCTCTCAATTTTAACACTTTCTGGTACTCTGGTTGTTTGCACGATTGATATGGCAAAGCATCAAAATGTCCAAAATAAATGGTTACAGCGTTATTTTTGTGATCACAATTATACAGTTTAATTTGTATTATATGATGAAAAGAATCTGTCAATCGTTTCCCTTCATATTACATTTATGATACTCGTTTTGGACTTTTCATATTTGCTCGCCAGGCTTGCCAACATGAAAAATCCATAACTTGTATCATAAATCTTATATGAAGGGACACCTTTGACAGGTCTTCTCTATACATATATTGAAAAATGGTAATCGTAATATAGATATATATAATTTCCTTATTAACTTTCATTTCAATGCTTCACTTCCCACTTGATTACGCTTTCATCAAGGATATTACTGAACCTATTCCAAATTGATTTACTACATAAAAACCCATGTGTAGGGGAATCGTATTTTGTCTTCGAATGCAAGATAAACGTATATCGATTGGTGAGAACTGATTTTAGAAGAAAAAACATTAGCTTCAAGTGCACATGAAAAACGATCTTGGATAACAATTATCAAAATACATTTCCAAAACTTTACTGCTAACTTGTAAAATGGGCCCTCAGATAATTCCATACCCATACGTGGAAATACATGTATTGCACATTTATATACAATAGAGAGACATGATATAATCCTTATTTCCATCACATTATTTTTATTTCTAATGCTGTTTAACTGGATGATATATGCCAGATCTTTCATATCACCAACACAATATATCAAAAGCAAATAGAATCTGTATAAAGATGTATATTTAACAAATGAACGTTAAAGGGACATCACGTGAAAAGGCGATTTTTTTTAATGAATGTATGTATTGTATGCACTTCCACTTATGTTACCACGCTATCCCCATATTCATAGTCCGTTCCAAATGTCCAGTTTGACCACTTGAATTGTTCGGGAAAGCCCTGCTCAAAATAGCGCCGATTAACGTCACCTGACTAGGCAGTAAACACAAGTGGTGCGAGCGAGATGAAACGGTTTCCAAAGGGGCCCCCAGAGAGGGGCCGTCAGGCAACTGCAACTTCTTACCGCACTATGAAACCAAGTTATATGATTTCTAGGTCCGTATTCAAACTTATTGAACAGTAATATATTCATCATTAGAAATTAATTGCACACTTGCCAATATTCAGAATTTAAATTTATTTAGCTTTAAACATAAATGTGTTGCCAATAAAATTAAACAAGGGATGGGGCACAAGTTTTTACAATTTATCACAGCCTTCT
>NW_018408837.1:704447-717987 GCF_002113885.1 Mizuhopecten yessoensis
CGTTTCGTAGCTGACACGGTACAACACTTTTCTTTCGCTTACTTCACACGGCCAGTCATTTTGTTTACAAAGAAATGGTGTGCTATGCGCATGCGCTAGTAGAGGGAAATCCCTGAACAAAACGTTGGTCAGACAGGTAGAAATACCGATGATTTTCTTAGATTTAATCATTTTTATGAATCTATTTCAGCCAAATCCGATCGTTATTTTCCATAAGGAGTCTCACTTGATATGTTTATGTAGTATTTGAAAAAAAAAGACAAAAAATAAAGTTACTTCACCGTTATGCCCCTTTAACAATACAAACTCATTCTTATAAAATAAATAGAAAACGAACATTTCTTTTATGGAAATAGTCTTTGGTCATTCGATATGCCGGCGAAAAACATTTAAACACTGTTATTTCGGTGGTGGCAGTATTCTGACTAGATTTGTTTGGCATGTATGTTACTGTAGATAAGCTCTTCAATGCATTTTTGGTTTTCAGCACAAATGATAGAGAAACATCTGAGTCAATTATTTTAAGAATCTAGCCAGCTTGGAAGAGCATGATGGCAACTTGTCTCAGGTACATCGGAGTCAATTTCTAGAGTTTATCAAGATTTGAAGAGCAGGATAGCAACTTGTCCTAGATATAAGTAGATGAAATGCTTAGTCTCGTGTGTGACATAGCTCCCGAAGTTACGACCGACAATGCAATGCCAGGTTGGGTTGTATTTTTTGTCGAACTCTTTCTTGATGTAGGCAGCGATGTCCTTCTCGATGTTGTACTTCTCCAGAGCCTGTGTGGCGCCGTCTACAGATTCCTGCTGCATGTCCTCAGCCATGTCGGCATTCTTGATGATGGCCTTCCTTTCAGTCATGATTTCTAAAAATAATGGCAAAAAATACTATTAATTGGTGTCATTTTTTGGATCAATCGCCTTCGCAAAAATTCCTATATCAAACTAGTATTTGCATTTTTTGAAAACAGAATTTCAGAAGTTAATTAAACATTGTGTGTATGGTATTACATATCGGATCAGTGAATGCCATCCTCGATACTCCAGAGGAGGTTAAGCTCACTGTCGCTCTCTGCACAGAGCGGAAGTGAGCGTATATACATACAGTACTATTTTTACCATGTGTAATTGCTATAGACAACTGTATAATTTCCTTGTAGATAATTATCTTTATACGTTTTATGTTATATGACTTTTTATTTTTTTCTCTCCATTATAATAAAACCTGTCAATTGAAAACAATTAAAGTGTAGTCAAGATTTCTTCACTTACTTATATAGCTTTTCAGTTTTGATAAACATATCATAGATCGTCAAGTAATAATGGTAATACCGGCATACAATGCCAAAATTATTTTTAAATTCTGTGGAAACTTTCCTTTTCACGTATATAAATGTAGATAATATCAAAGAAATATTTTATTACTATTTAAGAAGGTGGTGACCAATGATCCATTTAAACAACCACCCATCCACCCACCCACTTCCCTCTTTGGATTGTTTTAAACTTTGTTTGGTCTCGGGAGAGATGGTTGCCAAAGAGGTACTTTCCTATAACATTTAACAAATCGGTCAGAAACATATTTATCCGAAACATGTATATTTAATAAATACTATCTGGGTTGTTTTTCTCTAAAATAATTATATATTCGACGCCAATGGTCGTCATAGACATGCATAAGACAATATTTCGTTACATGTTTTTTGACCTACATAAATACCGTATACATTATTAAGATAAAGGAAACGACAAATATTAAATTACACGGTAACTACATATCTTAAAATAATCTAAAACGCACCTGTCTCTTGTTGCTAGACCTACTTCGTCTCAGATTTGTTCTACAACCGAGGAAAGTGAGAGTCGCTAGCAACAGATATTTACATGAACGCAATGCACGGCTTTCTAACTGGACAAAGACTGTTATTTTGTTGGTGGAGTTAGCGGCACATATTCGAGTCATAATCGACCCATGATCCTTCTGCAGCAGACGACACATGTGGGACTAAGACCACAATTAATTTTACTATATGTTTCATTGTAACATTTAATTTCATAACAAATTCCCAATATCCGATAGCCAACTTTCCATCTAACCTGGTCAAGAGCAACATCTTGGGAGTAAAATATCAAAATTTCAACATAGCATGTTGGCCTTTTTCTTGAGATAATCGTCTGCAGGTGTCACCAATGTCAAAAATAAACTTCCGGGTCAGGGGTAGAGGTAAACACAGGACTTTTCACACAGCACCCTGCACAAAAAATTAATGCACAATATAAAAATTTGACACAGAAATTGTTAGATTGATATCTCCACAGTATTTTAACACCAAACTTTTACACAAACACCAAGTTCTAAGAGGCATAGTATAGTTTTTACTAAAGTACCTATATTTCTAAGGGACTTCATTCGTGGGTACTGAACCCGGAAGCATATAATTGTGACCTCAGTCCTATTATCACAGTCACAGTCACGGTCTCTACTTGGAGTAATCGTTCGTGGTCCATACAGTTGTAAGGCCTGAAACATTGTTTACTATTCAGCACACTTAACGTGCGATTTTTATTATATCACACTCAATGGCTATAGGTTTGTGTTAACTTAATTTTAAAAGGCCGATTTAAAAATACTTTCTGTCCATTTTGTCCAAAATTTCAGTTGTTGATTTATTTCATACTATTTTTTATGTTTATATATTTAAGCATAACAGCATTTATGATTTGTTTATAGTTATATGCCAAAGCTTTTAATTATATTACAGCACTTATAATAATGGCCTTATGTTTTATCTACTATTAAATATGATGAGGGTATCCAAAATGGAGCACTTTTGATATATATAATGCAGCATTTTTATTTTGCAATGCAAAATAATTGTTTATTATTCTTATTCAACATTATATAGTTTGAAGCATTTGAACAAATTTTATCTCCCCACTACTTAAATATTGCTCATAAACTCCACTGAAATATTCAAAAAAATGAAATGAAAAAAGCCGGGAAACTGTGCGGTACAACAATATAAATGCCCTCTAAAAATGGAAAGATATTTGTTCAAACGAATATCTGTTTATGGTACCCTCACCCTACACTAAATTCATTATAAATAGGTGAGTGTATTTACCTTTGTGAGGGAGCTTTCAGCTTTCCCTATCAAAACGTATGTTATTTTCCTTTAATGGAGCAAAAAGGAGAAACAATTTCCCAATTTCACTATAAATGTTGATATATATTTCCTTTCATGTAGGCACAGGCTGTGGTAAGCTTTCAGTAGAGAAATACTGCAAGTTCATATTCAGTGGCATCCTCGATATCCAGGGGTTACGCTCACTTTCGCTCTCTGCACCCCTGGAATATGTCATAGCCAAAATGAAAGCTCAGTGTGCGCCACCTTGTTAATGAGACTAGTTCGATTCTTTGATATACATCAAAAGAACCTCGCGGTCACGTAACGGTAAAACCTGACAGGCTTTAAAGTCGGGCGTCTCTCCTTTGTAATCTTTAAGGACAGGTATCAGCCTAGCGATTGTTCAGTTATTTGTATCTGAGACCAATCAAACAGCTATTTTCGTGCCTTCAATTTTGCTATGACATATTCCTGATTTTCCCGATGCTGAAGATCAAATTTTCAAAGTTCGGACTTAGGGTTTCTAAAATCCATTACTAAATGAGAAGAAATCCGTGACAAAGACAAAAAATAATGAGTTTTCCTCTTTCGAAATGAAGCAGACAACATTTGCCTTGATTTTGCGGTTAATACAAAAATGGATTACATGTAATGTTCTACAAGTGGAATACAAGCAAACTCCGTGTCATTTAGATCCGTTTGAAATCCCCCCTGCTGTTTTGTACTGACCCAGGAGGCCATTTTTAAAAGTGAGTCAGAGAAGTGCTACAACGACATGGACATGTATTTTGAGTGTTCTATTCCGTAAAATACTATATATTTGTATCTGTGGCATACATATGAGATCTATATTATATGAACCGTGAGTAGACATCGTTGTCATGAACTGTTAACCACCTAAGTGATTTTTTCAAGAAGATTTTGTTCCGCCCGGAATATCGAGGGTGATTCAGTTGCTACATAACTGATGTTTTGTTTTTTCATGTGATATTACTCACAATTGATATTATAAAGACTTATTATTCTGTTCCAAAGGTATCGATATTTTTGTTAATATTACATTATATATGATTTTAATTATAATAACATATTTTATACACAGTGGCATCGTGGTTGATGGTTTCTATCTTATTTTGTTAAACATTACTTATATATTTTAAGAAATAAAAATGATTTTCAAATGTAAATCGTCAATGGTATTATCTACCTCAAGATTATGTCAACATTGGTCAAACTTGCAGACGTTTGAATCGACTGACCCCTACCCAAAGATTTGCTTCATGCATGACGTGTACTACAAAAAGTTACCCTCGTCATTTTCAAGTATTTATGGAGAAACGACATTAAATTAAATTTAAGTACTTATGATGCGAAATTCGTCACACTGAAGTATTCTAACTGAAAACGACCCCTATGCCTGAAAACATGGAGGGTAAATATGTTTGCATCTGTTCTCCACGACAAATATGTTTATGTAAATTGAAAAAACGTGCTAGTTTTCATACAGACGACCTGTTCCACTCCATTGATCTGCTGCCCTCTCACATCACTTTGATCTTTAGTTTAACAACTTACGTGTTGTCTTCAGCCCGAATCTGCAACTGTACATAACCTGGAATATCGTGTCTTTTTAATGTGGTTGTACATTCACATTATATCATTAATCACGAAACACAACTTGCTCATCACCACAGGCACATTTCACATATAAATGAGCGTCGCAGTAAATATGAATAGGTATATATACTGTGAGGCCCATTTATATCTTAAGTTATGAATGACACGTGTCCTGTCCCTGGCTGTGCTCATCACCCGGGTGCTTTTCACCTTTTCCCTTTCAAGGTACAACATGAAATGTGACGTGAAGATGTCACCTTTCAGCGGTTTATTTATGTAGATGTACATACACATAAGGGATGGGTGGGAGGCCAATCCAACGATCGATCGATCACGCTAGATGTGTTTAAAAGGCTAGGCTTCTATATTTCGGCTAGACTCATTTACACATGAAAGGTATCCAACAATGTTTGATTCGCCTGGTGAAACTGTGGATCTACACACGTTACATGCAAATTATTTCTGTGCGAGTCTAAACTTGCTAACTGTAAAAGTTTTGTATTTTGATTAAATGGTGTTAAAGTTTTTCCTCTCTCCGTAGAAACGACGAAAAATGTTATACCAGACTGAGATAAATAGCATTAACAAAAATGTTCATAAAAAGTTATAAAATTTATAAATTTAATATATATGAGAAGTCGTAGTACCGTTATTATTAGAAACGTTTTCTATTGATAGAGTATGCCACAAACCGCGACATATATTTCTGGGAATGTGTTATCTTTGGGAAAATGGGGAGAGACAAATAATTAGGTAGTTGGACAAAGACTCAACAATTTTCATTGATTGGTTGATACGGGACGAAGTGACATAGCTGGTCAGCTGTAATTATTGGAGAGTGGCCATAGAGATTCTGGCATTATTTATTTGTTTGAAAATAAGTGGTAAGATTTAACTCATTCACCCCTGAAGTCAAAGGCTAGAATAGTTCATTATGAAATTTTAGGGGTGAATGAGTTAATATGAAATGGATCTAATGACAGCAATTAACGTTGACAATAAGGATAAGAAAAGTTATGGAGAAATACTAATTGAGAAGTATAAGTGTATTAATGTGTGGTCAGAATGTGTGATATGATACGTTTTAATGATGAGTGTGTTCGGATAGCCAGTTTTGTTTTTTGAAGTACACCATAGGAACAACATGTGATTTAGGACGGAAAGCACTGTGATTGTACATATGTTCTTATATAAATAAACTGTAAATAGTGCATCACGTCATGTTTACAACATCAGCCCATGATCAACCAGTGACTCAGTCACACTTTGAATATTAAGATGAGCATCGATTGTTCTTATAGGAGTCGTACGTCTTTGATCGAAAATACAACAAAAAATAATTTTGAGCACAAAGGCACATAATAAAAACCACAAAAGCATTTTTTTTGTAAATATATATGTATTAACAAGTTGTACTGAACAAAAAGTTCAGCATAAAATAAAAAAGTGAATTGTTCACATTCCTTATAATATCAGTGTAATAGATTATGCAAAATACCATAGCATTTATTCAGTAACAACAGATTGATCCCTGGTAACGTTTTTGTGAAGCAACACTACTTGTATTAATGCATTCCGTCTGTTTAGGCCGTCTTCAGATTTCAATGAAGAATAAAATGGTGAATAAAATAATACACAGTCTAGTAGGCAATAAAGTGTCGCACTTGTAATATGTTTTAAAGCGTTCCATAGCGAGGCTAGCCAGATTTGAAGAGCAGGATGGCAACTTGACCTAGATATATCAGAGTCAATTTCTAGAGTTTATCCGGATTTGAAGAGCAGGATGGCAACTTGTCCGAGATAGAAGTAGATGAAATGCTTGGTCTCGTGGGTGACATAGCTCCCGAAGTTACGTCCCACAATGCAATGCCAGGTTGGGTTGTATTTTTTGTCGAACTCTTTCTTGATGTAGGCAGCGATGTCCTTCTCGATGTTGTACTTCTCCAGAGCCTGTGTGGCGCAGTCTACGCAGTCCTGCTGCATGTCCTCAGCCATGTCGGCGTTCTTGATGACGGCCTTCCTGTCAGTCATGATTTCTGAAAATTTAAAACAAAGCATCTGTATATTCAAAATACTAACAAATTCAAAACAAAAAGGAAAACTTGAGTATCTTTTGCCCACTGACTGTAGAAAAAATACTTCAAAAATCCACGGTATATTTTTATACATATATTCAACATAGCTAGTAGCTGTAACACAACTGGCCAGCGTACTTTCGTTTACCTTGTAACTCAGATGGCTAGAGCGACAGACAAATTATGTGAGGTCTAGGGTTCGAATCCTAGTCTGTCATCAGTGCGTTTTACACTCAGAACACTGTTTCAGATATTTGATCCCGATAGGACGTGAACAGGCATGGAATTACTGTCCGATCACGTGGCTTTTCTCCGAGTACTCCGGTTCACCCTACATTAGACCTCCTGAGCGCTTTTACCCGAGTCAACGATACCGATTAACATCAGCTGACATAACTTTTTATCATTGTTAAATACTATATTTTCTCTAAAGTTTAATTCAAGATATACATGTTCTGTTACTATATATTCAATAGTTACTTTGATTAAATACGGACCTAGTAGTATAAGAATAAAACACATAAAAAGCACAATTTATATTAATATTTCAAAATTATTTCAATATTTTAACATACGTGTGTTTTTGTGCATATTATCTGTTAGCAAGCAATTTCAGTCTCGGGTCAACATATAGTGTCTCTAATTTTAATAATTCAGCAACGCGTTCCGGTTGAAACTATTGTATACACCAAATATATGTTCATGATCTTATCTTCAGATAACATGCAATTCATACTCGACTCTTGACTTTTCATAAAACAGTCCCCAGAATTTAGGAAAATGGGGTTGAAACCACGGACAAAATTAAATATTTAATATTAGTTGTTTGTTTCTATTGATGTATAAATTCTTTGTTGCCTTTAAATTACTTGTATAATCAGAATAGTACAAATAGCATATTGAGTATATGTATTGCAAATTTAATTTACTATGATATGCTATGTTTATTTTATACAGCCTAATACATGATTTAAAATTATAAAAGAGGATGTTATTAATGATGTGTAGAAATCTATATAAAAAACGAACAATTGAATATGAACATCAAAAGGAAATGCAAAATGTTACTAATTAAAATCTGAAAAGTTTTCAGTCCCTGACATTGCGAAAATAGTCAACCTGATATATTTTAGCAACAGACGTTCACATTCCACAACACTCGTTACTAAGCTAAACGTATGAAACGAACTACGCTCATTCAAATATCCTTATTTTTTTACATTCATGAACGCTCATTTGTATATACAATTTCTGCAGTAAAAAATGCGTTTTTCATACATGTATCACATAGACCCTTAACTACAATCTGTGGAACATGAGAATAAAATAATTACCTGTATATTTCTTTGTATATGTCGGCGATGGAGGCTAGTGGAGTCAGTTTGTTAGTAAGAATGAAAGTTGATAGCAACAGCAGCCTTTAAATCTACATCCATGGACGCAGTATCGAATGCTCTCATTGGTTCGTTACCTTTTTTCTATTCGGGAAGGATATAGCATCTGGTAGGTTCGTATATCGTCCCATGATCCTTCACTTTCTAGCCAGCAGACGACAGGTTATGAACAGATATTCAATTCACCTTTAGGCAGATGACCTATTGGGGAACATTCCGCGAGAACAAATTAAATAAGACATTATGGAATAAACGAATCCATCCGCGGTAGTTCTAGAGCCAAATGACACTGTGAAAAAAAAAGACTTTAATTTACTACTGTTGAAACAAAAAGGGGGTACGTAAGAAAAACTTTTTATTTAAATATCAGAGAAAGGATAACTTATTAATTGATGATTATGTATATATTAAACTGTATACCGTGCCACTACTCAAAAGTTATAATTGTGGTTACCAAGGTTACGTCAAACTGCGGAGACAAAAATATCAACAAGCAGAACCTATATAAATATATATATATCGGTATTGTATATAGATGATTTCTTTATCATGGTATTGTTTGTGACGTCATTATGCTTGTTTATTAATGACATCACTAACATTGTTGACTATGTAAATATTGATGACGTCATGTAACCAACGGTGATAAATACACATTAATCCGCCTGGAGAAGCCCTAGAAGGCAGAAAGGCCTACCATAAGATCTGACATATTTATGTTTTTATTCTATATAAATAATGTATAAAGAAAAAATCGTATATGTCAACATAGTGCATAGTCAACAATTTTAGTGACGTTATCAATAAACAAGCATAGTGACGCCAAAAACAATACCAGGATAAAGAATAATTTAGTCACCGCGATTTGACGTAACCTTGATGACATTATATACATTTTAATCATCATCGAGTTTGAAATTAATCAGTTATCCTCCGATCTTTGAAACTTAAATAAAAAGTTTTTCTTACGTACCCCCTTTTTGTTTTAACAGTAGTTAAATAATGTCTATTTTTCACAGTGTTATTTGGCTCTAAATAACCCATATTGTCGATGGGCCGTAAACCAATACAAAATACATCTTAAACGAATTTTGATCGAATTCATTTGGCCCTTTAGCATAATTAATTAGTCACAGAACGAAATAGCTGTATGATGCAGTGTAATTTATTTAAAGTTGGCATACTGTATCATCACATGTGTGTGTCTTGCATTCATCTTTAATAGACATAATTAACATATTATTTATTTGATGAAAACAACCAAATGTCACCTCTAGAGCTACCGCTGATTCGATTATTCCATAACGTCTTATTTAATTTATTCTACCGGAATGTTCCCCAATAGGTCATCTGCTTAAATGTGAATTGAATATCTGTTTATAACTTGTCGTCTGCTGGCTAGAAAGTGAAGGATCATGGGACGATATACGAACCTACCAGATGCTATATACTTCCCGTTGTAGTTATGGGTCTATATTATACATGTATACATATGAAAAACGCATTTTTACTGCAGAAATTGTATATACAGATGAGTGTTCATGTATGTAAAAAAAAAGAAGAGGATATTTGAATGGGCGTAGTTCGTTTCATGCGTTAAGCTTAGTAACGAGTGTTGTGGAATGTGAACGTCTGTTGCTAAAACATATCAGGCTGATTATTTTCGCAATGTCAGGGACTGAAAACTTTGCAGATTTTGATTAGTAACATTTTGCATTTCCTTTTGATGTTTATATTCAATTGTTCGTTTTTTATATAGATCTTTACACATCATTAATTACATCTTCTTTTATAATTTTAAATCATGTATTAGGCTGTATAAAATAAACATAGCATATCATAGTAAATAAAATTTGCAATACATATACTCATAATTAATTTTCAATTCAATCCAATATGTTATTTGTACTTTTGTAATTATACAAGTAATTTAAAGGCAACAAAGAATTTACACATCAATAGAAACAAACAAAAAATGTTATATATTTAATCTTGTCCATGGTTTCAACCCCACTTTCCTAAATTCTGGGGACTGTTTTATGAATAGTCAAGAGTCGAGTATGAATTGTATGTTATCTGAAGAAAGGATCATGAAAAAATATTTGGTGTATACAATAGTTTCAACCGGAACGCGTTGCTGAATTATTAAAATTACAAACACTATATGTTAACCCGGGACTGAAATTGCTTGCTATCAGATAATATCCACAAAAACACACGTATGTTAAAATATTGAAATAATTTTGAAATAATTTTGAAATATTAATATAAATTGTGGTTAAAAAATAAATTGTGCTGTTTATGTGTTTTATTCTTATATTGCTAGGTCCGTATTTAATCAAAGTAACTATTAAATATATAGTAACAGAACATGTATATCTTGAATTAAACTTTAGAGAAAATATAGTATTTAACAATGATAAAACAAGTTATGTCAGCTGATGTTAATCGGTATCGTTGACTCGGGTAAAAGCGCTCAGGAGGTCTTATGTAGGGGAAACCGGAGTACTCGGAGAAAAGCCACGTGATCGGGCAGGTGATCCCAAGCCTATTTACGTCCTTTCGGGGATCAATACTTGGCCGTCTTGGTGAAGGGCGAGTGCGTTAACCACACAGCGCCATCCGACCACCCAAACTTCACTTAAACATATTTCTTGTGAAGAGTTCATTGATAATTATATATTTTTTCTCATCTTTTTGAGATTGTCTTGTTGAATCTGTTTCCTCGATTTTTCTATTATATATTTTTAAATACCAAAATGTGCAGAACAGAAGGCATTCTTGTGTAAGATATAGAGTGAAATCTTGAATTAAGGGTCAAAAACATTCATAAAGCTGTGTGTTTAAATTTTTGTGTAATGATCGCTGTACCACTGTCAAAACTGTATCTATACATTAGAGCCCATTTCCTGCCATTGCTATAGATTTGATAAATTACAACCATACTTTGTAGAACGTCTATGAAAATTTAATGAAGATGAGAGAAAAAATATCTGGAACAGTGTTCGGAGTGTAAAACGCACTGAGGACAGACCAGGATTCGAACCCTAGACCCCACATACTTGTTCTGTCGCTCTAGCCATCTGAGTTACAAGGTAAACGAAAGTACGCTGGCCAGTTGGCCAGGAATCCGTAGACTGTGCAACTACAGCTTTAGAGAAATACAACATTGAAAAAGATATTGCCGCTTACATCAAGAAAGAGTTCGACAAAAAATACAACCCAACCTGGCATTGCATTGTGGGACGTAACTTCGGGAGCTACGTAACACACGAAACCAAGCATTTCATCTATTTCTATCTAGGACAAAATGCTATCCTGCTCTTTAAGTCTGGTTAGCTTCGCTGTGGAACGCTTTAAAACATATCACAAGTGCGACACTTTATTGCCTACTAGACCATGTACCATTTTATTCTTCATTGAAATCTGAAGACGGCCTAAACAGACGGAGCGCATGGATACAAGTAGTGTTGCTTCACAAAAACGTTACCAGGGATCAATCTGTTGTAAGTGATTAAATGCTATATTTTACATAATCTATTACAGTGATATTATAAGGAATATGAACAATTCACTTTTTTATTTTATGCTGAACTTTTTATCCAGTACAACTTGTTAATACATACATATTTACCAAAAAATATGCTTTTGTGATTTTTGTATATGCCTGTGTGGTAATGTAATCATTATCAAAATTATTTTTGTTGTATTTTCAATCAAAAACGTACGCCTCCAATAAGAACAATCGATGCTCATCTTAATATTCAAAGTGTGACTGAGTCACTGGATGCTCATGGTTATAATAAAGATCATGATCTATACTAAAGAAGGGGCTGGAGCAGAGTCTTAATGGGTGACACCAAGTGTTACAAGGCTCCTTATTCTTTTCCTTTTCCTTGGAACTCGTGAAATCAACACTCAGTTAAATATGTTAATCTTGATGGCGTAATAATCCCAAGCATTTTACTTTTTGATATGGAATCCATTAACAAATGAGGTAACTGATGTGTGTGTTGGGTGGGGGGGGGAAGGGGGGGGGGCAGTTGGGCCCCAGTGGAATCCTGTATCGTAAATAGGGAGGGGGATGGCTGAGGTAACTGCTGTGTGTGTGTGTTGGGTGGGGGGGAGGAAGGGGGGGGGGCAGTTGGGCCCCAGGGGAATCCTGTCTCGTAAATAGGGGGGGGGATGGCTGAGGGAACTGATGTGTGTGTGTGTTGGGTGGGGGGGAGGAAGGGGGGGGGGCAGTTGGGCCCCAGTGGAAGCCTGTCTCGTAAATAGGGAGGGGTATGGCTGAGGTAACTGATGTGTGTGCGTGTTGGGTGGGGGGAGGAAGGGGGGGGCAGTTGGGCCCCAGGGGAATCCTGTCTCGTAAATAGGGGGGGGGATGGCTGAGGGAACTGATGTGTGTGTGTGTTGGGTGGGGGGGAGGAAGGGGGGGGGGCAGTTGGGCCCCAGTGGAAGCCTGTCTCGTAAATAGGGAGGGGTATGGCTGAGGTAACTGATGTGTGTGTGTGTTGGGTGGGGGGGAGGAAGGGGGGGGGGCAGTTGGGCCCCAGGGGAATCCTGTCTCGTAAATAGGGGGGGGGATGGCTGAGGTAACTGCTGTGTGTGTGTGTTGGGTGGGGGGAGGAAGGGGGGGGCAGTTGGGCCCCAGGGGAATCCTGTCTCGTAAATAGGGAGGGGGATGGCTGAGGTAACTGCCCCATTCCCCGAACGCTAGGGCCATGAAAATAAACATGTCCTTAAAAAAGTGCCCGGAAACATTCACCACATTTATTTTATAATCAGATTACTTGCGCTAAATATATCTAGGACTACTCTAATGGTACACGGGGAATCGATCCCAGTGACATATATATTTTGTAAGTCATGTAAAAATAATAAATATCTAAAGCATAAAGTTGACACAATATTATACAACTTTCTAATAATAGATTATACATGTAAGACTCTGAAAGGCTTATTCCCAAATATGCATCTTCTATTTGGGACAACTCTGCTTATTTGGAGATATATTGTTTGCATCTGTTCAAAAAAGAGCAGAACATTCTAGAATTGGAGAATCCCATATATGAGTCTGAGGGCTGATACAGAGTATACTATGGATATGGTTAATATGATATCTCTTTTATCATATAATTCTCTTCAATATCTAAAGTATAAGCATGACATTAAGGTCAGCTTGGAGACCATTCCGAGATATGAGAGTTGGTAAAGTGGGTGACCAAACTCCTAAATGTAAATGGACACTTTTTGACCAAACTTCATATTATGATGTTTTATGCCTGTCTACATAATATCGATATAAAAAATAACGGGGGGGG
>NW_018408837.1:718982-733198 GCF_002113885.1 Mizuhopecten yessoensis
CCCCCCCCCCAAATATCTAAATGAGTGGTGATTTCACGAGTTCCATCATTCAAAAATAATAGATGAAAAGGAAAAGAATAAGGCGCCTTGTAGTACTGTAGCCACATCTTGGTTTTGAGATAGGTCCAGAAAATGATAACTAGACACCATGGGGAATCTTGATTCATGTGAAATTTGAAAAAGTTCACTTCAATACTTTCTGAGAAATATAGTTAACAATATTTGTTTAAGGACAGACGAGCGGCGATTTGAACCGCCCACCATCTGTTGATGGTGGGCAGTGACTTATCTTTCATTTACATCCGAAATGTGATAAATATTTCCCTGAAAGTTTGTATTAACCTTTTCAAATACTTTATAACTAGTAAGGAACTGGTACTAATATTAATACCCGGCCTCCTCTACATTGGCCGGGTATTAAATCGACCCCATGCCTTGTAATGGAGCAAGCCCAGTGTGAATCACACCGGGGTGATTTAAGAATTAATTGACAGCACATTGGTCCGTATATATCCATAAATAGGGTTGTAAAATGAACTATTTCTGTTAACTCGGCTTAAAATGTCGTTAAATTATCAAGTTAACGTAGCAAGCGCAATACGGCAATCGAAATCTGAACTGGCCGCCATGATGGAAAGTTTGTCTCTTCCGATATAGGTCAGACCAGAGACTGCCTCTTTCTACCCGTGTCGGGTAGTCTGTATGGATGACATCGATTTCATTGCAACGGCCTACGATATCGTTAGAGGATTTCCGAAACGCACCTGCCTCCCTTATTTCGGCTCTCGTAAGATCTCACTGTTAAGTCACCTTCACACCTGTGATGACCTCCCCCCAGGGGTTACTTGGGTCAGGTACGAGTGTCCAATTATAAGCTTTAAATTACACAACTAACATATAGGTGTAAAGTGAAATAATGCTCATTTCGATGCTCCGATAATACGGTTTTATCGTAAAAAGGTCCTTTTCTCTCTTAAAAGTCTATTACGGTATGTCAATTAATATTCAAAATATTTTATGAAGTCGATATATCAGAAGAAAAATAATAAAATATTGTAGAATTTAAATCACTGAACCGATTTAAAATTGACCATCTAGAAAAAACGGAATTTAAACGAAAATCTTGCCTTTTTTTCTCTCTGTATTATAATGTAACGGTTGCCAGTGACTACTTCTCGTTCTGAAATCACGGTATATTCTCAGATGAATTTAGCAATGTTGTAGTTATTTCACGAAGCTGAATCTAAAAAGCGCAACACAAAATATATTGTAGAATATAAATCACCTAACAGATTTAAAATTGTCCGTCTAGAAAAAAGGGAGTTTAAACGAAAACCTTGCCTTTTTTCTCTGTATTATAATGTAATGGCTGCCAGTGATGACTTCTCATTCCGATATCACGGTATATTCTCAGATGAATTTAGAAATGTTGTAGTTATTTCAAGAAGCCGAGTCTAAAAAGTGCAACATAAAATGTATTGTAGAATATGAATCACCGAAAATTTTAAAAATTGACCCTCTAGAAAAATCGAGTTTAGACAAAAAACTTGCCTATTTTTTCTCTATGTTATGGCTTATTATATGTCTCTGGTCAGACGTCTATATATGGGTGTCATGACCCAACATGGAATTGTAGTAAACATAGCAGCATCAGTAGTATTACTATACTTGGCCATATATAGAAAGTATAATTGAGATAACATATCACGCCGGATCTGTCATGTCAGTCGTTTCTAATTATACCTAATCTTAGAGATTAGCACTTTTGATTTTGTTCCATTAGTTGACATAGGACTGTTCGTAGCTCTGGCGATGCAATATATAACAAGAGGCCCAGGGGCCTTAATAGCCCACCTGGTATTTTATTTTTCAATTTAAAACCTGCTGAGTACCATTCAGGTTTATCAAAGGAGTACAAGTAACAAAGTTGCATCTTCCATTTATAAATATTCAATTCCCTTTGCCCAAAGATTCTCTAAAACAAGTTTGGTTAGGTTAAAATCCCTTCAACGGTACAGAAGGAGAAGGATCTTTAATGTTTTCCTCTATTTCCCCTAATGGGCCCCACTAATCTGCCCCAAAGAAGGGGAATCCACACACCTCAGTTTAAACAAAATTGATTCTTTTCTCCCTAAGCATGCTTCAGACTGCATTTGGTTTAAATCCCTTCACTTGTATAGTAGGAGAAAAAAAATCCTCTATTTCCCCTATTGGGCCCCGCTCCTATGCCGCCAGAAGGCCCACACCCTCCGTTTATACAAACTTGAGTCTCCTTTGTCCAAAGATGCTCTAGGACAAATTTGGTCAAAATCCTTCAATTGGTTGAGGAGAAGATTTTTAAAGATTTACCTATTTTCCCCTATTTGGCCCCGTCCCTCTGCCCCCAGGGGGACCATACCCTCCGTTCATACAAAACTGAGAACCCTTTGGCCAATGATGCTCCAGACCAAATTTGGTCAAAATCCCTTCATCGGTACAAAAGGAGAAGGATATTTGATGTTTTCCTCTATTTCCCCTAATGGGCCCCACCCATCTGCCCTTAGAAGGAGGCCCACACACCTCAGTTTATACAAAATTGATTCTTTTGTCCCTAATCATGCTTCAGACTGCATTTGGTTAAAATCCCTTCACTTGTATAGCAGGAGAAAAAAAATCCTCTATTTCCCCTATTGGGCCCCGCCCCTATGCCGCCAGAAGGCCCACACCCTCCGTTTATACAAACTTGAGTCTCCTTTGTCCAAAGATGCTCTAGGACAAATTTGGTCAAAATCCTTCAATTGGTTGAGGAGAAGATTTTTAAAGATTTACCTATTTTCCCCTATTTGGCCCCGTCCCTCTGCCCCCAGGGGGACCATACCCTCCGTTCATACAAAACTGAGAACCCTTTGGCCAATGATGCTCCAGACCAAATTTGGTCAAAATCCCTTCATCGGTACAAAAGGAGAAGGATATTTGATGTTTTCCTCTATTTCCCCTAATGGGCCCCACCCATCTGCCCTTAGAAGGAGGCCCACACACCTCAGTTTATACAAAATTGATTCTTTTGTCCCTAATCATGCTTCAGACTGCATTTGGTTAAAATCCCTTCACTTGTATAGCAGGAGAAAAAAAATCCTCTATTTCCCCTATTGGGCCCCGCCCCTCCGCCCCCAGAGGGGCCACACCCTCCGTTTATACAAACTTGAGTCTTCTTTGTCCAAAGATGCTCTAGGACAAATTTGGTCAAAATCCTTCAATTGGTTGAGAAGAAGAACATTTTTAAAGATTTACCTTTTTTCCCCTTATTTAGCCCCGCCCCTCTGCCCCGAGGGGGGGCTATACCGTCCGTTTATACAAAACTGAGAACCCTTTGGCCAATGATGCTCCTGACCAAGCTTCAGACTGCATTTGGTTTAAATCCCTTCACTTGTATAGTAGGAGAGAAAAAATCCTCTACTTCCCCTATTTGGCCCCGCCCCTCTGCCCCCAAAGAGGCCACACCCTCCGTTTATACAAACTTGAGTCTCCTTTGTCCAAAGATGCTCTAGGACAAATTTGGTCAAAATCCTTCTATTGGTTGAGAAGAAGAAGATTTTTAAAGATTTACCTATTTTCCCCTTATTTGGCCCTGCCCCTCTGCCCCCAGGGGGGTTATACCCTCCGTTTATACAAAACTGAGAACCCTTTGGCCAATGATGCTCCTGACCAAATTTGGTCAAAATCCTCCGAGCCATTCAGGACAAGTAGCATTTTAAAGGAAAAAGACGCCGGACGCTGCACCATGGGATAAGCTCACTTGGCCCTTTGGGCCAGGTGAGCTAAAAATTCTCTCGTCCTCAGAAAGCTACATTTTCGCAGCTAGTAAGGAACTGGTTCAGGGCCGACCTCGAAACTCGAGGAGTTATGCTGACTTGTGCTCTCTGCACTCAAGTAAGCATAACTGTAGTGGGACGAGGAATAGTGATAAAGATAGTGCCATCGCTGGGGCTCGAACCCGCGACCCATGGCTCTCCAGCTGAGCTAAAGGGAAATTTCCTACAGCTGATGCTTGTAAGGCAACCTAATTAATCAACATCTTTTACACTATACCCCCTTTTTTCAAAAACCAACCCAGGTTCTTCGATTCCCTGCGAAGGGTTCTCCTACCTTGAATGGGGAGGGACAACGGCACTAACTTGTAGTAGGACGAGGAAAAGTGATATAGATAGTGCCGTCGCTGGGGCTCTTACCCGCAACCCATGGCTCTCCAGCCCGATTCTCTACTGCTGAGCTAAAGGGAAATTTCCTACAGCCGACGCTTGTAAGGCAATCTAATCAATGCACATCTTTTACATAACTCTTCCGAGTATCGAGAATAGTTCGGGGAAAGTTGACATCAAATTCAACTGGAACAGTCAATCTGATCATTTAATTACAAGTTAATCACTCTTATAATATATATATATAAAGAACAAAAACTCTTCATTTAAGGTAACAAATTTGTATTCAAGACTTCATAACATACACTCAATGTGTAAGCACCAAATCATATTCGTATTAAATACAGTAACATTGAAATTATGGAAGTACAACAACAACACAATCCACAGTTGGCACGATAAAGCACACAGGTGCATCAACAATTGGGGCTAGGACAATATATGAACAAAATTTGCTTATAATTAAACCTGAAGTCTTTCCAATTATTTCTTTTGACAAGACTTCATGAATCACAAGGACAGTATTCTGTCTTTGGGTATTGCAGAGTTATCTGCTCTTGAGAGCAGGTATTGATTGTTACGTCATTTGTTTGCGAGATTAATGTCATCAATTTTTGAGAAAACGACGTAATTTGTTTTTTGCTCTCACAAACCAACGACGTAACAAGCAATACCTGTTCACAAGAGAAGATAACTCGGCAATACACAATAAGGTGCAGAACATCACACATAGATTCATTATGATATGTAGCATATATATATATGCATTGTGAAACACATTATATTGTTCAGATTGTGTATCATCCCAGCCCCATTACAAAACAAAAAATCTCTACAGACAATAACTTTGTCATACCACGGACTTGGATAACAATAATCTAATTCCGTGGTCATACAAATAAAATCTAACAAATGTTCTCATTTTGGTCAATTGCTCCTTGGAAGTCTAATGCTTATTCTGACTATCAAAATCATGATGTCAATGAAAAAATGCACAAATTCTGTTATAAAAATTGCACAGTCAATGTCAATATATAAGTACTTAAAATGACTTAAAAGTTCATCACAACTTATATTGAATAAATCTTGATAGTAATATAGATTATCATCTCAGTTTTGGATACATTTTAAGAAAATGTGATTGTTTTTTATTTTACATATACAATTTCAGATCTGCTATATATAGCATTTCTGAAATATTTCAACCATATGCACTTTGGCTAGTACAGTCAGTAAGTAATAACAGCTACAGAATCGTCAAGGGGAAGGAAGAGGAGTGCCCAAATGCATCTCGACAGGGATTTTCATCCATCAGCCAGATTTGAAGAGAAGGATAGCAACTTGTCCTAGGTAGAAGTAGATGAAATGCTTGGTTTCGTGTGTGACATAGCTCCCGAAGTTACGACCGACAATGCAATGCCAGGTTGGGTTGTATTTTTTGTCGAACTCTTTCTTAATGAAGGCAGCAATGTCCTTCTCGATGTTGTACTTCTCCAGAGCCTGTGTGGCGCAGTCCACAGCATCCTGTTGCATGTCCTCAGCCATGTCGGCATTTTTGATTACGGCCTTTCTATCAGACATTTTGGCTGAAGAAAAAAATGAAAACAAATTCACAATTCTGGAGTTATATGTTGGCTTGCAATTAAAATAATATATATTATACAAGTTGTGCAATTTGTATGATGTCTAATTGTCTTCAGTGTGAGAATTTACTGTAAATCATATTTTAAGTTGTTCACTATAAAATCAGTTCAATGCATTATGTTCTTCATAAATCAAACAAGTTACACAAATATTGGAAATATTTACAACTTGCTTTTTCAATTCAGATGCCCTTGAGTGATATACTTTTTACTTTCTCAAGAAAAATGCATGGTAACCAGAAACTTGATATTTAAGGCATATTTTCACAGCTCTTTGATATCACGAATCACTACAGTACAACTCGTATGAATTTAATAGCAGTTTTCAGCCATTAAATTATGCTTTCAAAAACAGCTGGACCACTTGCACCAAGAAGATTGGCCCGTTGACTTTGATTCTGCCGATCTTCATCTTCATCAATAATTAATGACAACAGCTTATACAATCAAAAGGTCTGGTTTTTAAGCATTTAATATTTTTTTTGCATTTCAGTTATTATTGTTGTTTTTTATCAGAATTTCAGACTGATGCAGCCCTTCTGAGTAGAAGCTCTAGTTTTTTTCTACTATGTAAAGTTTTTAAATTTGGAAAAACAATTTGTAACAGAAAGTTGAACCATCAAACACACATCACCTTTCTTCTTTGATTGACCGTAGATTTCGTGAATAGTCGCCAAAAAACCGTTTTCTCACGCTTCACAATTTCCAAATCGCCGGTTCTGGTTCTGCGTATGATGCTGACATTAGCAACGCATCTACAAGGACGCTGTATCCGGACTTTTGATTGGATTATTACTCGATGTTAATTGGCCAAAATTATATTAATTCCACAGCGGCATATATCGTCCCAGAAAACACCTCTGCGGAAGCTCGCTGTGTTAATTTTACGCTTAAATGGTCACTGCGAAAAAAATCCATTCAAACATCGAAAAGACCCAAGCCATTCGTTGACGCTTATTCCGGAAATACGAAGTCGTACGAGTTTGGCAATTGACAACTATTCTCCAAAATGGCTTACAGAGGGGGATCTGATTGCAGAATTTACGTCGGCAACCTACCACCAGATGTTAGGCAAAGAGACATCGAAGATCTATTTTCAAAATACGGAAATGTTCGCTACATTGAGTTAAAAACTAGACGTGGTCCTCCATTTTCCTTTGTAGAATTTGAAGATCCCAGGTATGCACGTGGTGTCAAGTAGATTATTATTTTCGCTTTGTTATTTTTCGTTGCATTATATATATAAAAAACAACAAAGGAATCATTTATTGTGTAGGTACATCTAAACCTCTTAAAATGTTTTGAATTTTAATGGATGTTTTGGTTAAAAATGATTTGTGGATCCTGATCGACTAGTAATCAGGTCCAGTACACTCTGCCGACGTGCCGATTGAGCTATATAGCTATAAAGACCTATATAGCTTTATACACCTATAAATTATAGCTGTATTGAGCTATATTTTCTCAAATTTCATTAAATTAAAACAAAGTCGCATAAAACGGTAAGCTTTATGGTAATGTTGACTACAAAAAGCATACATTTAGATGTTTATTGTCATTTTTCATAAATGTAAAATTTCCGATTTCTTTACATCATTATTTTTTAAAAAGAATACTTATATTTAGTGTCTTTTGTTATCAACCTAATGATACAATCTTCTTTTAAATGCGACTTTGTTCCGTTTTCCTTAAACAAGAAAATCACTTAAAAATAGCTTAAAAGGCCTATTTCAGATAGGTCTTTACAGCTATATAGCTCAATCGGCCGAGTGTACTGGACCTGGTAATTATGTAATTATTTTACTAAGGACAGTATGAACATCACCTTAAATAAGTCTGAAATGAGTAATTGTTGATTGTTATAGAATTAGATGCCCGTCTGAATTTAACACCTCGTCACAAGTATTTGCATGTTCAGAATGTTGAAATGCTTTAGTGATCATGATCATCCTGGAGTATCGGCAAACATGGCTATTTAGCTTAATATGATACATTATGGACGCAGGCTACAAGCCTCTATATCCATAACAGTACATACAACAAAGATTTCATAATAATATACTTCAAGGTTCAATTGAACAGTTTTTTAAACTAAAAATTAAAAGTTATATTTTCATGTTTACAAACTTGCTCATCTAAACCAATTTCGAACTGTATAGCATAAGATCAATGACATACTATGGGAGACTCAGTCTGACTGTTCCATATATCAACAACGCTAACATGGAAAGTAAAGATTTTTTTCCTTATATCAAGGTGACTGTTTTTTAAAAAGTTTGTAAGAATGCCCTCCTGTTCTACTAAATCCCACTGAAGCATGCTTTCAGTCTATCAGTAGTGATAGCTAGATTTGGCTTATCCAGTGAATACACCCATGTTATATTTTTTTGCGTATTAAGGCCATTCCAATATGGCTGCCAGGCCAAACTGTATATCAAATTCAATAATGCATTCGGTTAGTATTAAACAATCCACATCACAAAAAAATTCTCCTCCAATATTTCTCAAACATATATAATTGAGGTACATGTACACTAAATTTTAGGGATAAAAAATTAATAACTGATGAAAAACCAGCTTTTTATATGTTCATTTTCCAAGCTAAATAAGTCACAATTCAGGAAAAAAAACCATTTAAACTTGTAAATATCATAAGGTTGGATCCATGGAAATGCATTTGTCGAGAAAAATGTGAGAAAATGCTCCAAATCTCGAGAATGATGGCATGTATTTTGAATGGATATTTTTACAATAATTCATCAAGCTAACAAGACTTTTGATACAAGTCAAGCCATATTACCTGAGAACCTGTAGTGAATTGTGTACAGGTAAAATCTCACTTGCTTTGCATGCTTTTTTCCAACCTCGGTCAGCCTTGTTCGCTTTGTGCTCAGTTGTGATTTATTCAGGGGAAATATATGCCATTATTCTGGAGATTTGACAAATTTTCTTACAATTTTCTTGACAAATGCATAGATCTAAAGTGTTGACCAAGCAGAAGTCCGAATTATTCTGTCGTTTTATCATTTTTTTTTTATATCGGTCTGTCGTCGATTAACGTCGGACCTCCAGCCCTCTATAATATGCGGGAAATATGCAACCCATGCCCGGAGCGCACTCCTAACTGATATTTTAGAAACAAATATACCCTGCAGCGTTTTTCATTGGCTGTGTCAGTCCGAAATCGATTGTGACGTCATAATATGGACAATGACGTGATGACATAAATTGTGAATGGCGCAACAAAATGGCTACATTTGGCTTTAAAATTAAAACCTGTCAAAATGTAAGTTTTCTAAGTTATGTGATAAAGAATCTCTTACATTTGTTTTCATTTCATATGAGTGTTATGAAACTCGTCTCAAAGTTGTTGTTTTCGCCAAGGCTCGCAAAAATAAAAACTCCTAAGACTCGTTTCATAAAATCTAATATGAAATGAAAACTCAGTTAAGATTCTATATATATATATAGCCAGATTTGCCAGTGTTCCAGTACCTGATCATAAACCAAGAACGGATATGGAACATATTCTGACGTGAAAGGAAGCACTGGAATAATGCATCCTTTCTAGTCGGCGAAAAAACTTGATGAACCCCACAACACACCAAAGAATGTAAGCCGTTGGTCAGTCAGCTAGTTAGATCCAGTCCAATATGACTCGCATAATCTCTTCAGCAGAGCTGAGAAACTTACAATAGTCACATCATTCATCATAGGGTCTCTTTAGAAAACAGTGCACTTGATTGAAGGTATTCTAATTGTAAGCTCATGATCACCTGACACTAATTATAAGTGCCTATGGTCATTAGCTTATAGAGGCATCATGATTCATCGCGATGCATGAATATTTTTACATATTGAGGTAATTAAAAGCAATAGAGGCCCTCTTGGCCTCTTAAATGAGAGCATTTTTACATACTTTCAATGCGGGTAGCTGAAATGTTGTTTATCTCTGTCAAGTTAGAAAACGTGTACTTTTAGTTTACCGATTGAACTTAGTTTCAACAAATATGTTTTGAAGGGATGCTGAAGATGCAGTGAGGAAGAGGGATGGTTACAACTATGATGGCTACACATTGAGGGTCGAGTTCCCTCGAGGAGCTAGGGGCCCCCCAAGTTTTGGAGGAGGTGGCGGTGGCGACAGAGGAAGTTTTGGTGGTCGTGGCGGAGGAGGCGGCGGCGGTGGAGGAGGCAGAGGCCCACCATCCAGGAGATCAGAGTTCAGGGTCCTTGTTTCAGGCATGTAGTACTAAAATAACAGAAATTGTATAGAAGAAAACAATGTAAAACAGTGTTTTTCACAAGTGTATTATTGTAAATTTAGATGTACATCTTCTAAGCATTTTTTAGACATTCTCGAGATTGGACACGTTATTATATATTTGTATGGTAATCCACAGTACTAGTTGAATAGATAATTTGCTATAGTCTTGCATCTGTGTAACTAGTTCAAGATTTCCTTCATCAAGATAATGGATATTGGGTATGGCTAAATTTATAACTGACAAAATCCGGAAGTACGGCAAATGCAAACACTTTATTTCACTCTATTTCAGCGAAGGGTTGGTGGGTCATAACTTTACAGTACCAACTCAATTTCAAATGGGTTAACATATTTTTTATTTATAATTAATTCACAGTAATAAATGTCACATCAAGTACTTAACCCAAAATGCATAACCTGATTTGTTACAATCGCTATCAACATGACTGCAGGAGAAGGAAAAGGTATGTTCACTTCTCAAACGGTAATCTACCGGTCATTGTCAATATCTGAAGTACCTTTTCTCATCATTTGAACGTCTCTTAGATAAAGTTATTAGCAAAATAACATGTAGTTATACCGATATTTTTTAATGATTGGACAAAATTTCAAATTATTAAATGTATTCTTTTTGGCACATATTTCAAATGATAATCGATTACCGATCAGTCTTCAAAGCCCGATTATCGATCTTCAAAATCGGACCGATTCCCAGCACTCCAAATCAGAAGGACCAGATAGGTTAGGATTTTCTATTAGGCCAAAAAAATTATATAGTCTGTTTAGGGTTGCATTGGCAAAAATACTAGGGTAGGTAGGTCAGATTTTTTTTATTTTTTTTTTATATATTCTTTGGTCATGTGATTATGACCCTACTATTGTATGTAAAACAAAGAATTACATAAACAAGGTTCATTTGGAGGCAAATTGTGCTCCATATGATGACATATTTAGCACCAACATGGAGCTGGAAGCCATTTTGAAAGGCAAGGAACCCTAAACAGACACCTTTTTTTTGGCCTTACAGAAATATTCTAGTCTTGGACTACATGACTAGTGTTATTGTGTAACCCTGCATTCTGAGATATTGCCTTGTGGTTTACTGTTAAAATGCTTCTAGACCCTCTCTTTGTATTGGCCTGTTTTACAAGCATTGGGTAACCTAGGCTACTCGACAAAGTGTTCCCTTGGGTGCTCCACTCTCCCACATTAGACCCTCTCTTGGAATTTAATCTGGGCAAACAAGAGTGATAGATATAAGGCCAAACAAAAAATATTTTATTTTTCCAGTTACCCTACCTTCCCTAACTTTTTGTGCCTACCTAAACTGTTTAAGGCAAGTTTCACTTGAAGCACTGTGAAAGTCGAGATCACTCTCATACATGTACATATAAACCATATAAAATTATTTGTTAAAATGAAATTTGTTACCTTCATGTACCTACCTACCCTAATTTTTTCCAATATGTTACAGGAAACATATATATAGTGTTGGGAATCGCTTGTAAATTCATACTCAATCATCACTTCCAATCAAGTGACTGATGATCGCCTAATGATCGATCAAATTGAACTTAAATTCAATAATTTAAGGTTATATTCGCTTTACAAAATCTACTTTCACTTTCATTGCCGGGGGAAACCTGATGTTAGATAATTTAGCTAATAACGCCTGACATTCATACAAAAACAATATGTTTGTTGACAGAACCTTGTAAATATTGAAAAATATGTATTTGGAAATGAATTTGATGATGTTTGCAATATCCATTATGCTGCGACAGCTGCATCTTGTATTCAGAAATGCTGCAATGGATTGGCATTCACCTGATAACACCCCGTCAAACTTAACATTTTATTTGTATGATAGCCAACACTTATAACAAAGCGTTTTATTTATATCCAGCTAAAGACGAAACAATACCTTCCAAACGTTAAAATAAGTAGCCCCCGGATGATCATACTCTTGAGTTAAATCTCCGGAAAGTCCTGGTTTGCCATATTGTCACGCACTGACTGAGCCATGCAGCATTTCTATTGAAACGCAAGTTCTGATTGGTTGACGGGTGGACCAGCTAGCCAATCAGTGCTGTCGTTGTGTGGGATATTAGGTCAAGTTCTTTTGCCAAAGAACGAACAACTCACTGTCAGCATGATAACAGTAACTATCAGAGTTTATTTTATGTTAATACTTAAATTAGTCAAACTATAATCGATCATGGATAACAGGGATTGATTAATCGATTTTCAGAAACAAACAACATTATGTCGACTAAATCAATTAATCGGAACAACACTACATATATAAACATGTTTCTAAATTAAGATATTGGGTTTGTTTATAAATACAATTTAAACATTTGTATTGAATGTTGAATAATTTCTTTCAGGGCTTCCTTCGTCTGGCAGCTGGCAAGATTTGAAGGACCACATGAGGGAGGCAGGTGATGTGTGTTACGCCGATACTTACAAGGATGGCACTGGCGTGGTCGAGTTCCTACGAAGAGAAGACATGAATTATGCCGTACAAAACCTTGACGACTCAAAGTTCCGGTCCCACGAGGTATTATATCAGTCATTTCAAAGTCAATGAAAAACAAGTGCTATAGGACATTATTGTCATCATTCATCTCTTCAAACTGGTACGAAGATTTCATCTTCAGAAACTGCTTTACCGTGGAATAGTGATGGGCTGATGATCAATTATAATCAAAAAGCGATCGGTTTGTCCTTGCCTATTCTGATTATCTGACAAATTGGAGGCAGGGTAGTCTAGTGGTAGGACGCAGGGCTTGTGACCGAAGGGTTGCAGGTTCGAGTCATGGCACTGTGTTGTATCTTTGAGCCGCTTGTTCCAGTCTACAATGAGTACGTGGTTGGGCAGTGCTAGAATTGTAGAATGCTAGCTGTGAGTGCCGAAATGGCAGCACCACTTTTTAATTGATCATCAATTGGTTTACTACTTCTGATTACCAACAGATTATCTATTATGATTTTAAACCGATTGCCTGTGATCACTACTGTTGAAATATTTATCAGACTGAATTTGGGTGGCTGGTGCGTGGTGCTCCACTGCTGTTGTCCATCCATTCATTGATAACCAGAAAGTAAAAAGTGTCGACAACTAAATTTGACTGGCAGACATGTTGTGCGCTGCTGTCCGCCAACAGCTGGCTATGTTTTCCTTGTAATTCTTGGGTAATCTGTCCAAATCATTTAATATTCTTATTGCTCAGAGAGTCTGGAACCAAAACATTTTGTGTAGAAATGTTGTGAGATTTTGTTTCAAATGATCAACATTATAAACCTGTACTTTATCAAACTTCTGTTTCTGCTGCCCGAGGTTCAGTTATTTTCTGAACTGTCTTCAATTTTATTTGCTGTCATTGTTATCTTGAATGAAAAATAAGGCCCAAAAAAATGTTTTACTTGGTTCTCAGGCAATTTTTTTTACATGCCAAAAATGAGACGAGGGCGATATTTTTTTATTGTGTAGTTTTTAAAACGTTCATTGTGGGCATTACCTTGTCAAATGTGTCCGTGTTTTGTTGCCCAACACAGACAGATACTTAAGCAGAGCGGAGTTTATCTGGGAACAACCACGTTCTGAGATTGATGTTATTGGTTTTTAGCTCACCTGGTCCATAATGTGGCCTCCGTCGTCGGTCCGTTAACAATTTCTTTGAACGACTTCTTCTTCTTAACCTGATTGGAATTTAACTAAATTTGACTGGAAGCATCCTTAGGTGGTGGGGAATCAAAATTGTACAAATGGTGGAGCTGACCCCCCAGGGGGCTGAGGGGTGGGGCAAAAAGGGGGCAATTGGCTATATTGCTTTAAGTGGCTTCTTCTCTGGAACTAAGAGATGGATATCAACCATATTAGACTGGAAGCATCCCTAGATGGTGGGGATTCAAAATTGTACAAATGGTGTGGCTGACCCCCCAGGGGGCTGAGGGGCGGGGCCAAAAAGGGTTATTTGGTTATATTGCTTTAAGCGACTTCTTCTCTGGAACTAAGTGATGGATATCAACCATATTAGACTGGAAGCATTCCTAGGTGGTGGGGATTCAAAATTGTACAAATGGTGTGGCTGACCCCCCAGGGGGCTGAGGGGCGGGGCCAAAAAG
>NW_018408837.1:734550-828118 GCF_002113885.1 Mizuhopecten yessoensis
GGAAGCATTCATGGGAGGCAGGGATTCAAAATTGTACAAATGGTAGGGCTGACCCCCCGGGCAAAGGGGTGGGCCCAAAAAAAGTTTATTGCCTGGAAATGGTTGAGATCCCCACCATATAACCACATATACAATTGCTGAGTATAAAGAGAAGAATGCACATTTGCATCCAGGTTGGCCCTAGGGTCTGGCCCCACTCTTGGAAACATAGTCCTTGGGCCGTAACTTTAAAACAATATATACAAATGCTGGGCATACAGAGACGAATGCAGTCACAATATTAGAATAGACCCTGGGGTCTGACCGAACCCCTAGGGACCTAGTTTCTTAGTCTCAGCTTGGAAACAGTTGAGATCCCCACCCTATAACCATATAGACAATTGCCGATTACAAAGAGATGAATGCACATATGCTTCCAGGATGGCCTTGGGGACTGCCCCACCCTTGGAGACTTACCCCTGGGTCATAACTTTGAAATGGTTAAGATCCCCACCCCAAAACTATATATACAATTGTTGGGCATAAAGAGACAAATGCAGCCATGATATTAGAATTTACCCCAGGATTTGCCCCACCCTTGCAGACTTAACCCCTGGGTCATAACTTTGAAACGGTCGAAATCCCCACCCCAAAACTATATATACAAATGCTGGGCAAAAAGAGACAAATGCAGTCATGATATTAGAATTGATCCTGGGGTCTGGCCACAACCGTAGGGACCTAGTTTCTGAGTCACAGCTTGGAAACAGTTGAGATCCCCACCCCATAACCATACATAAAATTGCTGCGCATGAAAAATTTTGCCCCCCTCCCCATTCCTTATTTGTACCGAAATGAGTGCCATTTGTACACGCGGTTAATAAGTCGTAATCGTTTCACCGCTTGCCTGTATATCAATTTCCTTATCTTTATTCAAAAGTTTTTGAGACTTGGGCAACTGACAAGTAAAAACGACATGCAGACCAATTTTCAGGATTTTTTTAAGAGTGCGACAGGGGCATTCACAATTTTTTTTTATTTCTTTCACAATGAAATCCGCAATGCAGGGCCCTAAAATGAATTGCGTGCGGGCCTAAGAACCAAATGAAAAAATTAGTCTTAATAGATGTCCAGTTCACATGTTTAAGGTGTTTACCTTGACTAGTTTATTTCAGGGCAAGGTATCATAGACCAATGTATTGTTTATTTCAGGGCGAAGTAACATACATTCGAGTGAAGGAGAACAACAGCAGTGGTGGCGGCAGCAGCAGTCGAAGCAAGTACTCCCGGAGCCGCAGCCGAAGTTTCAGCCGCAGTCCTCGCAGGCGAAGGTCGCCAGCAAGAGGGTCACCAGATTACTCATCTGTACAGCGAAGGAGGCGATCACGGTCCCGATCCTGATGACCCCGGGTCCCTGATGTTGTATCATCGCTGGAATCACAAACTGGGTGTGGTTGTCGTGTCATTTCATGAAAATCATATTATTATTTTTTCGATCATAATTTTGAGAATGTGTTACAGATACTGCTATCGAGTTTAAAAAAATGCAATCATCACTTATTGTTGTATTTTAGTGTGATCTCAGAGCATTTCTTCAAACTAGGCGTGGTCAAACTAGGCGTGGTCAAACTAGGCGTGGTCAAAAATACATTTCAACCTGGACATACAACACTATATCTGTTGAGAACCGCCCTTTAAGACATTAGGCTGAATTTATGATGGCCCATTTATATTTTGTCTCGTAAAAAAGGAAATCCATCTAATTTAGTCAAGCGTGGTTACTGTTCTATATGTATTTCTGGTTTCAGCTATATAATAAAGGTTTTGAAAGAAATGTTTGGTAGTGTAAAATACGTTTTTACAAAGCTTATACACTTGTATTAAGAATGCTTGTTCTAAGATTCGGCCAGAAACACTTTTAATGACATTCAACTTGAGTCGAAGTCAAATTTGAGAAAATATATTCCCGTGTCTAAAACTAGCTTTGTATAGTGCCATGTTTTCCCTTGGATTATGTTCTTTGCATTTAGTGCATGCAAAAGAAAACAAGCAAATGTAATGGCTTTGTGGTCAAGTTTGCAATGCTGTTGACTATATTAACCCTTTCATCCCTAGGTCACTTAAGTAAACTCTACCCTGCATTGATACGGATGAGTCCATTATGGTCTACAGTGATGAAAGGGTTTATTTAACAGTGTTGCTCAAAATTTATACCCTTCAAATTTAGACCTCAAAGTTAAAGCACTATACTCTGGATTGAAAAATTTCAAAAGATCGGTGTCATTGCTCTCGCATTAAGGAGGAGTGCCTTATGAAATGGAAGATTTCAAAAGAGACTGCTTCTTGTAACATCATGTTTCAATAACAATCATTTCTTACGCAGCCATGGATAAACAGTCCCGCTGTCAATCATTTGGGCAAGGGCCGTCCATAGTGGTTCTGTCCAATGAGGGCTGTGGATCCTAGAGTGGGTCGCTTCCAATTGGATATGATTGACGCAGGGAGTGACTGTATCTACTCCAGACATCCATTTCATTGGAGGTGATATTGGTATGCAAATTTATTTCATGCATATCATTACTTGGTATTGTGTTGTCCTTCAGTTCCTTCCTTGATTATTCTGTATTAATACATCATGAAATTGTTAAAATTATATAGGGGGGAAAAAAGAAGTTTTGAAACAAAATAATTTTAAACTGTTGTATACTAGAACTACTGGTACCCAAGTTAGTTAATATCATTTTTTTTTTTCCATAGATATTCTATGTTATCTCATTCAGTAAAGTTTGGTTATTCTGTGAAAATGAAGAAGGAAAACTTTTATCCACCTTTTAAGTTAAGTTTGAAGCGAACTTTAATCAATTTTTCAGTTATGGTCATTTTAGACCCAAAAGCAATGGTATAATTCAATGTTTTCTGTGAAAAAAATTGTAGAAAGAATGGTAAGGATTTTTCTAGCGATTCATCTTTTATATCAATTATTTTTCTTATGAATAATCGTTGTCATTTGAAGTGACATGTATGCAGGTAGATTTGGAGACATCTTATAAAAATAACTAAAGATCAGTTTCTTTCAGTTCTAAATATTTACGAATAATGAAAAGGTTTAAGACATCATTTAAAGGTTTAATTATAAAAAAAATTGCAATTACAGTTTCTTTAACCCGTTCACCCAAGAAGACACATTTGAACCCTTCGAATTCATAGGTTGGAATTGTTCATTATGAAATTTCAGTGGTGAATGAGTTATATCATATCAAGTTTTTTGTTTTGTGACATTTTGTGGCACTATTAAAATGTTTGTCTTTGTATTTTTCAACACTAAGGTTTTTGAAGTTGGAAGGAGTGGGATAAGATAATGGAATGGATGGATTTAGGATAGGGAAATTGGATAAAAGATGGATTTTGGACCGAATGGAGATAGGAGGAAAATAAAATTAGGATTTTTTTCCTTCAGTATTTCGAAAATTGTTTGGAAAAAGAGGATATAGGACCGAATGGAGAGTAGAGGAGAAAAGTTTTTTAAAGGATTTTTCTCCTTGAAATTTGGAAATAATTTGGAAAATTGGAAATAGGACCGAATGGAGATTGGAGGGAAATGAAGGATTTTTCTCCATAATTTGGAAAATTTGGGAAATTTGGATAATAAATGGGACAGATTGGAGGAAGGATGTCCCCCTTTTATTTTTTTGGAAATAGTTTGATCAGTTGAAATAGAGGATATGGATTTTGGACCGGATGGAGATTTGAGGAAAAATTCTGTATGACATATTTTTTCTGAAATTTTGGATAAAGTTCTGGAAATATGAAGTAAAATGGATATGGGAGGGACCGAATGGAGATTGGAGGAGCTAGTTAAGGACAAAATTTATATTTGGAAATGTATGGATTTTGGACCGAATGGAGTTTTGAGGATTTTGTTCTTCAAAATTTGGAGAATCGTGGATAAAGGAACCGAATGGAGATCAGCATTTGGAGGAAAAGATTTTTTGAAAAAATTATTTTAGCTTACTTTGCAACATTCTTTACAATGTTATTTTGATATGAAGAAAGGGTAGACATGGAAAGAAGATTGGAGGAAAAGATTTGCTGGATGGTATTTTGAGGAAAAGATTTGATGGCAAACCAGAATTGTATTTGAGAAAATATGTTCGATTGTACATGTATTTGGATATCATCAGATGAAAAAAATCAGTCTGAACATTAGGAAGAATAGTTCAAAATTGTTTCAACAATGATGTTTCTTTTTGTTCGTGAAGGTTATACGTAAAAAGGTTAATCTAGATTAAAGAATGAGGGCTGGGACCAAATGGATGATGGAAAGTCGAAGAGTAAGGAGATTGACACCTGATAATATTTCTTCTTCAACGGTAAACATTAAACTCAAGATATTATTGGGTGTAAATTAGGGCCCATACATCCATTCTTACAGTTGTTTTACTTATGAATGCTCAAGATTTTAAACTTGTTGTTCCGATATATATATGAATTGGGGAAAATTTAGAATTGAAGAGAAACAGTCAATTTAACAATTTATGCATAGAACAATTGTTTAAAATATTTTGTCACGGAGCTTCTTTTTTTTTTTATCCCAAAGGACAATTTCCCACAGGCGATATGTTGACCGTGTTTTTATATATATGTAGCTATTTTTATTCAGAAAACTTTTTTTTTTTTATTGTAAAAACTCATGTACCCAGGATTTTAGAAAATGTGGAAATATATTTCTCCCTGAGGAACAACAGATGTGACAGTGACCGTACATGGATTCAGGGCTAAATTGAACACGGACTATATGGAAACCCACTGGATTGATTGAAGGGGGAAAAGGACTAGTTCAAATTGATCAGGAAAAGTGAAAAAATGACTTATTTGGAAACATGGATCATCCGACACGTTTTTTTTTCATACATAGTTTTAATGTACATTTTCAAGAAATGTGTAAAAGACTTTTTAAAAAAGTTATCTAGGTTATCTTGAAAATGTCAAGATTCATTTATCATTCACAATTCACATTTTAACATTGTCCATATTTTAATTGTCTTTTACTTCATTGTTTTTTTTTCTTTTCATTTGCTTCATGGTATAGAATAAAGAGTATTTTGTTGATGTAGTGGTTATTTGTATTTTTATGCACCTGTCAATTTTTTTTGGAAGGAGTGGAACATCAGTCTGTCAACTAAGAGTCTGTCTGTGAACACTCTTGGTTCAACAATGCAAGTTGCCGAAATATCAGTTGATTTTGCATCCTCGATACTCCAGGGGTTACGCTAACGCACGCTATCTGCATAACTGCACCAATGGAATATGTCGTAGCAAAATTGATGGAACACTGCTAGCTATTTAATTGGTCTCGGTTAAAAAATCCTGACAATTGCTGGGCTAACTAAATTTGGCCAGTTAAGTGTACTGTAACATGACTACAATATTCTCGATTCCTGTCTCTTCCACAAGGTGGCGCTTACTGAACCTTCAATTTTGCTGCGACATAATCCAGGAGTACAGAGCGTGAAATGAGCATAACCCCTGCTGTATCGAGGATATGGATGAAAATCAGGAAGCATTACATACAATACACAAAGGGGAGTTAAAAATTCCAGTTAATTAATAGCATACTTTACTTTGATTGGTCGACCCTTTCCACAAACTGATGAAACATTGTCATTAGTTATAATGCTCACAAAATGTGCAAATGCTGGTACATAAAAATATGAGCATAGTGAATTGGCATACTTTGCCCGCCCCGATTTGTCAGGTTTTCTCACAATAACTTGAAGTAATATGACTGGATTCTGATTTAATTTTGTCAATATTTATACCAATAGTTAAATCGGCCAAAATGAATAAGCACTCTTTAAAATATCAATGATGTACGTATATGTATTTCACGTTTGGTAAAAATGGCCTCGACTGATATTTAAGGTCACAAGGGCTAAATATGTTGAACTGTATCTTCTGAAATACCATGGGGCATAAATTCACATCATATAGCCAGTGGTTCGCTTGCAATGATTGCTACAAAGGTTTAGAAAATAATGGGGCACGGGGGGTAAAACCTGTTAAAACACTAATGGCTTTTTCTGAAGATCAAAACTTCATAATATGTCAACTGCTTAATTTGCTGAAAAGAAATGACCTTGACCCTTCCAAAGCACTCGCAAATTCTAAGAACTAGACTGTCTAGTGACATGACATTTTGCCAACTGCCTGCTGGAATGAAGTGGTTCCAATTTTCTGAAGAAGTATTGGCCTTGGAACCATATCCAAAGCGATAGGGAATTTAAGAATAATTTATCGATATATTTACAACTTTAAAAGGACCAGCTTGTGATATATTATTTAGCCAGTAGTTTGTCGAGATATATAAATCTAAAGGAAGTTTGAAAAGGCCACTGAACACTAGCATCTTCAGGCCCTTGGTTTTACATTTAACATGTCATAGTATATATATACAATGTAAACACAATACAACTCAGAACTACAGGTCTCTAAAATCTTCATGAAATACTGCCGACAGATTTGACCCAATGGTTTTTGTATAACTTTATTTTGCAATAAGAACAAAAAAGAAATAAAAAATCATCTGAAATGGTACCAATTATTTATTTGATATTATCACTTTTTTATTTGATATTGTCACTTAAAAAGTTATCGGGATACACCAGAATTCACCTCGGAGCACCTAGGAATTCAAATTCCTAATGCGCCCCCTCCCCTGCCTAGCCGCTATGCGGCTCGAATGCTGGCCTTGCAAGCATGGAAGAACTACACTAACCTATGTCAAACTACACTTTAATTCCTCTTTGGCAAACAAAAGGGTAAACAGGTCTGTGTTAGATAGATAGGGCGCTATATCAAATGTATATTTTTATTTATTTGTTTAATGTATATATTCCTGGTTTTCTCCTTTCACAACATCCTATAGAATAGTTCTCAAATTTACCGAGTAATTAATACAGCACATTGTAGTTTCTATTCGTCACATTTTCATATATTTAAATATTCCTTCGAATAATTTTAAATGTGTCCATTTTATTGGAGGCTTTTCCTGTTTGTGAATTTCGCATTTGGTTAGATTTGACACATATATTGGTATACCCTGAAAACAGTACAGTGCACATCACCTTAGTGCGACTGAAGTTATGATCCAGACGCAAAGTTTTAGGAAAGGGCAATAACTCTGTAATTATTGGGCCCTCAATTTGGTACCGTGTACATACCTAGTGAAAGTTTCAAGATCCTATCTTAAATGCGGGCAAAGTTATGCTCCGACATGAGATTTTAGCAAAGGGCAATAACCAGGTAAATAAGGGGTTGTGTGCCCTAAATTTGGTACAGTGCACATCGCCTTAGTATGACTGATGTACACACCAAGTTTCATGATCCTCCCTTAAATGTGGATAAAAAAATTGTGAACTTTTCAAAAGGTTTAAATGAATTTGATTTTTCACTAGGCTAGGAACACAATAATTTCTCCATTGAATTCTTTTAAGGTGGCTCGACACATCGTCATCAGCGTCCATTTTCGTGACGTACTTCCGGAAAAAGTACAGCTCGGACTCAATTATCTTGATCGAAATGTGCATGTACACCGTGTCGTCATTTCCGTTTTGCGTATCGGGTACTCAATATCGTAGTGCAAATTATAGTAACACCTGGGCCGTTTGCGTTTAAACGGTCAAACCGATCGGACCACTGTTGTTCGTTTATTAAATAAGGTAAGACCTAGTTATCTGATGCTGCTTTCAGGCGAGCCTTGAGAAAGCCTTGCAAGTCTTGCATACACATTTGTAGGTCCGCCAGGATTTATACCCGGAATTGTTACATTTATAAACGGTCAAACCGGTTGTTCCGCATAAACGAACAGGCCCCTGGTAAACAATAGTACACGTGCGTGCCGATGATATGTCAACACCCGATATCGAGATTTTACCGGGAAATGTATAATCACACGTACTTCAGGAATAAAGCTTTCCAATTCATTGACATAAACAGACTCACGGGAAGACAGTGACATGAGACCAGACGACCTCAAGAAGGTCATATAGGAAACACATGGAATGCGGACGTACCAACCTCATATGTGCATATCACGTGCTTACACGAGTTCATAAGCTGAGGGAGTTTCGCTCTGTCGATTAAATCGTGTTTACAAATGTAGTCTACTTACTCTGTGAAAATAATGTTTTGTAAAATATCAAGATACCTATGAAATGCATGTGTGAGGGCACGTGAGAACGGCATACCATGCGATAGCCTCTGGTCACATATGTACCTGACATGTAATTATAAATATACCGTGAGTTAGCGGACTGTGGAATGATGTCCAAAGTGTACATGACTGAGGGTAATTTGGTTCCATTAAAGAACAATAAATTGATAATTTTGATATCATATTTTTGATTTATTTCCATCATTTGTTATATGTAAACAGAGACAACTGTCATTGTGTAAATGTCATCCCTCTGCAAAAAGTTCCGATTTTTTTCAAGGAAGATAACTCTCACCCGGATCAAAGTGATTGTAAAATGTAAAATAAATTAATTATAAAGCCATTGTGTATATTTTGTTCAATTTCCCACTCTATATGTATAGATCTGTGTGTCCTGTTTGCTTTTAGCTTGTAGATAATCACTTTTATCCGTTCAAATTCAATAAAAAACACTTTGTGTAACATGTGTTACATATTTTGCGATAAATAAAATATTTGTAGGATTAATTATAAATGCTTCTTTTCATTTTTTTATTGTTTTTATTGTTCCGAACAATGCCACACACAAAAAAACCGGAAAATATTAAAAGTGGCGAAAATTCAATTTTTTGGTATTTTTTCCAAAAAATTCCCCAAACTATCGGAATGTTTAGATTTTCATAAAATTAACTCTACATAGTTGCATAACCATTATATGAAAGTTTCAACGAATTTTGCTGGTTAATTGCGAAAGTGTGGAGCCACCTTAAGACTTCGACTATAATTTCTTTCCATATATTGTATTTTGAATGAGCTTTGAATTTCCACAGAACTATTGCACATATTATACTTAATATATTATCACCTGTCAAAAACCGTTCCATCAAAGACCAGCTGTTGACAACTTCATGACAAAATATAGATGTTTTTTTTATATATTTTTATTTTTCAATACTTCTTATACAAATATATAAAACATACTTACTGTAAGTTACTGCAAGGAATCACTTGCATGCTTTTTAAAGGTAGCGGTCACCATAATCTGGCTTTTCATTTAAGCTTAATTTACTCCAATGGAAATTAATCTGTACTGCATACATTTTAAAATCGAACGATACTTGCATGCATGATGGCATTTATCTTAATCCTTCAGCATAACTTTGATCACATATTATTTAGCTAGATATTGATAATTACCAAGAACACCATTACAAGATGATCCTTTTAATACTATTTGACTTCCTTTCACCATACAAGATAAAGCAGTGAATTTTTCTATCAGACTTGATGCTGTTTGGAGAATTTAGGAGAACACTAGTTTCTGCGAATAGTTCATAATACATCCGCCCAAGTATGTACTTGCCTTCAATATGGCCTGTGAGACAGATGACTGGAATGTTTGTTAAGTTACAAGAAATTTGGTTGAAAGCTTTTGCCAGGATTAAGCACATCTTCCCAGCATTGTGTCTGGATTTTGTAGGTGTGAAGTCCTTCAGAGGTTGACAAAGCATATTGGTCCGAGATGCTTCATGCAACTTGGTTCATGCAGCTCTTAAGTCGGGAAGCTGCGAACAAACTTAATGTTGGACAGGCAGGACTACACCCACCATTATATGTTCCGACCGAAAGTGGGCACATAATACATACCAAGACACCGCCAATCTGCTTATTGATACGTCAGTTTTATCCAAAATACTGAACTTTCTATTTTACTGTATCCATGGACTTAGTCAACATTTCATTGCAGAGAACATACTGGGTATATTACGTTACAGGACAATGTATCCGACTTTGATAGGGGAAAGGGTTGTCAGTTAGGTCAGATATGGCAGCAATATGGATATTGGTATCAGAACTAGGGCAGTACACTACAATTCAGTTTTATAATTTTATGTAGAAATTATCAAAAGTGAGCAATCACTTCAGCAAGCTTCAATGATCAACTCATTCACCACTGAAATTTCATAATGTACTATTCCAACCTTTGAATTGGAAGAGTTCAAATGTCTTCAGGGGTGAATGAATTAATTATAGTTTAGAGGTCATTACAAATAACAAGAATATTTTGGATTATATTGATTCAATAATGTTTCTGTAAAAACAATTATATATCTGCCATTTCAAAATGATATTGCCATGCATTATTGCTGTACAAATACTGCAATATTGTCCATCCCTAGTTTAAATGTCCATCCCTAGTTTGAAGAGCCCCGTGCTGTCATCTAGTTTAGTGTCTTGGGTTGTTGTAACTGGAAAATGTTGCATTGCTTTATTGTGTGCCTGAACATATTCACATCCTTATTGGCTTTGTACCAGCCGATAGCTCCAATCATATTTTCTTTTACATGCACGTTTTACTGACCGAGACATTTTTTGAAAGATATATAGAAACTTTATACTTGTTCTAGATGAACACCAGTCATTCATTGCACTAGCACAGACAGTACATTTGTGTAATAACTTACTGCTTAGCCATCCTAACTTTTAGTAGGGCATATCCCATAATGCATCACTGATCCTAGTAGAGCTAAATGGATTCCCCCAAGATCCTGAAGAAATCCAAGCAATGTTTAGCGATATATGCAATCCAAGATCCTGAACAGATCCTACAGCTAGAAGAGTCCAAGGTCATTTAGAGATCTTTGTAATTCCCAGAAATATCCCAAGATCCAGTAGCAATCCAAGCAATTCTTAGTAATGTAATGTATTCAAGGATCCAGAACAGATCCCATCGTTACAAGTCCAATGACAGTGAGAGATTGTGTAATTCCCAGATATCCCAAGATCCAGAAGCAATCCTAGAATTTATCTTATATATGCATCCAGGGATCCGGAAAAGATTGAATCGCTATAACGAGTCCAAAGAAATATTTAGAGATCTTTGTAATTCCCAGAGATATCCAAAGATCCTGGAGAGATCCAAGCAATTCTTTGCGATAACTGTTTTCGAAGATCCTGAATAGATCTTATCACTAGAAGAATCCAACGACATTTATAGCATCTTTATCCTTTCCCAAGCTATCCCAAGATTTTGAAGCAATCCTAGTAATTCTTAGATGTATATAATATATCCAAGATCCAAAACAGATGCTAGCACTAGAGAAATCCAAAGATATGTAGTGATCTTACTCCTCAGGTTATCCCAAGATTACGAAGCGATCCTGGCAATTTCTAGACACAATTCCTCAGGAAATCCTAGTATTTCTGACCATATGTTTTAGATGTTAAAAGTGATCATATGAACTTCAAAAAATTCGTTTCAAAATTCCTTTCATTAACTGAAAAATTTCCTGTATAGATCCCATCATTTCTTAGCTACAATCCCAAGATGTTTCTTTCGGCTAGACCAATACCTTGAACTTTTGCTCCCAGTAAGATACTGTAGCACCTAAAAATACTCAATATCATTTTGTTCCAAGATCATTTAAACTCTCACTTGGGGTTTTTAAACCAAAAAAAAAAGAAAAAAATCTGCGGCAATCCCAGTATTAAATGTGGAAGATCCTTCAGCTAGACCAGTAAGATCCTGTAATTTTTAGTTAGCTGATGTATCCTTAGATATGTCAGCGATTTAATAAAAATCCCTCAACAAATTTATTAAGATCCCTCAGCAATCCTCGTAATTCTTAGCAAACTGTATTCTACGATTTGCCAGCGATTTAATTAAGATCCCTCGGCAATTTGATTAAGATCCCTCATCAATCCTAGTAATTCTTAGCTAGGCGCTTGATGAAATCTGTCAGCGTTTCATTTAAGATCTGTCGCTGTCAGCAATCCTAGCAATTCTAAGGTAGACATATCCCAAGCATATTCCGAGCAAGACCTGACTGCGATACTAGTTATCATTAGCCAAGACGTATCCTAAGATCCGTGCAATATCCGTCAGCGATCCTAGTTATTATTAGCTAGACGTATCCTAAGATTCGTCAACAATACTAGTTATTATTAGCTAGACGTATCCTAAGATTCGTCAACAATACTAGTTATTATTAGCTAGACGTATTCTAAGATCCGTGCAATATCCATCAGCGATCCTAGTTATTATTAGCTAGACGTATCCCAAGATCCGTCATCGATACTAGTTATTATTAGCCAAGACATATCCTAAGATCCGTGCAATATCCGTCATCGATCCTAGTTATCATTAGCCAAGACGTATCCCAAGATCCGTCAACGATCCTAGATAGGCCCTGTAGTGATCCTAGAACCTAGAGAATAGGGTCACCTCCAGATCCTTCCCTCCTAGCGTGATCCTATAGCAATCCTACTGTGTACTCTAGCAATCCCAGCCGGTACACAGCTTGATCCTATAGCGATCCTACCACCATCCAAAGATCCAAAAGATCCTTTGATTTGATATTGGATTCAGTTTTCCTGGCCATTGGGGATGTTTTCCAAACACAGAGAGGTTCCTTTAAGTAGCTTAAATTTTTTCTTTTCAATTATAAAATATTTTTTCAATGTTTGTGAAATTTGATATTTCTCAACTATGATCTTTTCAGATAAACAAAAAAGTCATGATCAAATAAAAATGGATTTTTTTGAAGAATTTCAGGAAAACTAAAATTTTAATGAGAAGAAGGTGAAGTTATACTTCTCAATGTAAAAACAAATTCAACATTTTTTTTTTAAACATTCTCCAAGAAAATAACCATTCCATCCTGTTTCTTTTTTTCCACCTCTCCCTGTGCTAGATCCCAAGAGCTCTCTCTCCCCTTTCAGAAATTTGGATAGAGTTGGATCCTGAAATTTTCCCACTTTTCCAAAGAAATATTATTTTTCCAGGTAATCCAAAGAGAGGATCCAAAAGATTTTTTATCCGTTTTTTGGTCGATAAAATGGGGATTTTTTTCCTGTATTGTTGATCCAATAAAGCTTTGCCCACAATCCCGAGGAGGGGTTCCAAAAGATTCTATCCAAGTGGAATTGGGGGGGTAGTTTTTCCAAAGATTGAATCCAATAACATAATCTCAATTTTCATCCTCTGAGTGAACTCACTCCTTCCGAAGTTTACAAGCTTAGACCCTTAAATCAAACAAAGAAAAAGAGAGTAAGACATAAATTCCTTTTAATAAAATACACATCATGAAGCCTGAAACGAAAGATAACTCAAGTAGAATGATTGAATCAATGTCATCATCATCAAGCTAATGTAATAGAAATGCTGGAAATTTGAACAATACATTATTCCAAACTATAGATTATAAATGACCAATGCTATGCCGCATCGTTCAACATACTTAAAGAAAAAATTGCAAATCAATGAAAAAATTAAATTATCCTTGCACTTCTTTCCTTTCTCTAAATTTCATAATACAATTCCTAATTAATTAACATGCCATTATGATTAGCAAACACTTTTATGTACAAAAATTATTCCGCAGACATTTGAATTTATGATGACTGTAGTTACCGATATCAAGCACTTGTAAGGTGAATAAGCGAGGAGTTTAAATTAAAAACAATGATCCTTAAATCCCGTAATTGTTTCACAGACTGAATCAAAACTGATATTAACCATGATACTTGGACTCTTTGCTAATCAGGAATTACGATTGTGACAAATCAACTCAAGATTTTTGTCTGAACATATCAAGCTAGAAGTGATCATCAGTTGTTGAAATATTACCATGTTTTAACAGTCTGTCCCATTTTTAATTTCCTAATTTTTGAAACTGAAAATAGTTTCATTTTTAAGAAGTTTCATTTTGAAGATTGAAAAACTGATAGCTTTCCTGCCAATCTGTTTTTTACTTTTTTATAATGAACATGCAACTCCAAGGTCAAGTTTATAGTATTAAGGTAAGAGAAAAAGTTTAAACTTTTTTCTTTTGGTTGTCGATATCATTCAAACTGCCTAAATAAATTTCCTGAACGTCTCTCAAAATGATTAATGGTATTAATCAGCTTTGTATTTATAATTATGGTGAAAATTGTTTGGATAATTTCATTCTGAGCTTCAAAAAATCAAGAGACCAACTTAAATGGGACAGACTGTATGGAGTACACATCATTTAGTCAGTATACAGTGTACTGTATTTTACCCGCGATTAATTAAGATCTCGTACCTGGACAGGAGATAAAATCATTCCAATGCAACAAGCTTATAATCAAAAGTGATCCTTAAGGTAACATCGTCAAGAAGACAACAAAACCCCGTTTCACTTTCATCTTGATTTCTAATCAAAGTTAACAGAAAATCAGTCATACTAGTGCTGCTTGTGGGGTAATCACTTAGATTTAGTAAAAAAAACTATGATTAATTTAGCGCTACAAAGATTGGCATATATTTCTGAAGAAAACTCAGAAAGTTTTTCTTTGATTCAACTCAACATTTTTGAAGGAAAAAAAATGCTACCTTCAAACAGAAGGCATCATATGAAAGGAAAATTCAGAGACAAAAAAAAATTAAAAAATACATAGAATAATTTTCTTTCATAATGTGTATAAATTTCAAGCTATTTTAGGCAACATTAAAAAAAAATCTTTTTATTATGAAGCCAAGCAGTTGGTTATAACAGTACCATATATACAGATAAGTTTAAAACACATGTACAATAATATAATTCGTATATCTAAACAAGAGGCCCATGGGGCTTGTATCGCTCATCATTATCTGAAGTTATTAGACCAAGAGACGGCTTCAATTTTTTTTAAATTCAATTCAGACCAAGGTGGCCATCTTAGGTTTCTTTTTGACCCAAAGCCGTAAAATAACATTTTGTAAGGGCAGTGACTGGAATTTTTGCACAATTTGTTAAAATTGGTATGGTAGAATTTTGATAATTTGTCAAACTTTCCTGTCACTGTCTCACTTGGGGTGGAAAGACAAGGACACTTTGGCCTAGGGATGTCCCAATTCAAAATAATTTCCTTGGCCAAAGGATGCTGTTTGACAAATAAGGTCATAATTTTCCGATTTTCCAATTTAATTTTATAAGGTCCCCCTGCCCGAGGGAGATACCTCCCCTTAATTATACAAAATTGAAATTGCTTGACCCAGGGACACTCAATGTCAAATTAAGTCTAAATTGCTCCAGCCATTCTGGAGTAATAAGTATATTAAATGAAAAGTTGACGATCAATGACTAAGGTATGGATGACAGATGATGCACTGTGGCATAAGCTCACTTGGCCATTTTGGTACTGTGAGCTGCAAATCGGATACAAAATAATATAATTCACTGAAAAATGAATAGAAACCAGAATAAAAATCTGAATTCCGTGAAAACTTATCTGTTTACTTTGTGCTGCCATGAAGTATTGTCTGAAATGAATCCCTCAATATATATATTTTTTTGTACCAGATGTTAGGTAACTTCTACAATGGATTTTTGTTCCTGTCATACATTTCATTTTTTTTTACTAAAATCTTCCCTAAAGGTTGTTTTAAAGGCTTAAATACATGTTTTGTCAAATGTGTTTTAACATTAAAACAGCAAATTACAAAATGAGCCAACATTGACTTGTTCATATATCTCAACGCAAGATCATACCATAGTCTGAAGCCCTCCTTTAGATAGGAAGTAAAAGTCTGCTGTATAGTCCTGGGATGGCACAAACCAGTTAACCACCTCCCTCGAGAGGAAAAACTGTAGACATCATGAACACTGTTGTTGCATATCACTTCATATTTTTTTTCTGGTTTTGCACCAACTTCACAACATGAATTTCATCAGCACCTGTAGGGTAAAAGCAGAATGCATCTTATAGACTTTCCCACCACAGACACGACACAATCTCTATAGCATCTTTTAGACTCTCCCACCACAGACACCACACAATCTCTATAACATCTTTTAGACTTTCCCACCGCAGACACGACACAATCTCTATAGCATGTTTTAGACTCCCAACACAGACACCACACAATCTCTATAGCATCTTTTAGACTTTCCCACCAGAGACACGATACAATCTCTATAGCATGTTTTAGACTTTCCCACCAGAGACACGACACAATCTCTATAGCATCTTTTAGAATCTCCCACCACAGACACAACACAATCTCTATAGCATGTTTTAGACTTTCCCACCACAGACATGACACAATCTCTATAGCATGTTTTAGACTTTCCCACCAGAGACACGACACAATCTCTATAGCATGTTTTAGACTCTCCCAACACAGACACGACACAATCTCTATAGCATCTTTTAGAATCTCCCAACACAGACACAACACAATCTCTATAGCATGTTTTAGACTTTCCCACCACAGACACGACACAATCTCTATGGCATGTTTTAGACTTTCCCACCAGACACGACACAATCTCTATAACATCGTTTAGACTTTCCCACCAGAGACACGACACAATCTCTATAACATCATTTAGACTTTCCCACCAGAGACACGACACAATCTCTATAGCATCTTTAAGACTCTCCCAACACAGACACGACACAATCTCTATAGCATGTTTTAGACTCTCCCAACACAGACATGACACAATCTCTATAGCATCTTTTAGACTTTCCCACCACAAACACGACACAATCTATAAAGCATGTTTTAGACTCTCCCAACACAGCAACAACACAATCTATAAAGCATGTTTTAGATTTTCCCAACACAAGACACAATCTATAAAGCTTTTTAATTATTTTTTTAGCAATTTTCCAATTTTCACGCCAAAAGATCGAAAATTGTCCGAATATTTTAAAGAAGCATGGGTTCAACAGGCTTTGTGGGGAAATTGACCCTTGGTCCAAATTGTAAAAACACAGCCACAAATTTAGGCAAATTTGGAATTTTTAATGTCAAAATTTTGAAATAATTTTCTTAAATTATCTTAACACACTTTTATTTAAAACAATCAGTTGTGCCTGTAGTTTGGTTGCACAGCGCAAAATGTCTCCCTTTGCTTTCAACATATTTTTTAGATATATATATATATATACTTTGCCGAGTGAAGAAAGGCTCTATGATCGTGAGCGTGACCGTGACCGGTCGTAGCGTGGGGATGACCCTCTTGGACTTCGGCTACGAGAACGTCCTCCGCCTCCGGATCCTCTGTCTTCTTTGACTCTCACATATGACGTCTCTCCCTTAACGTAAAAAAAAAAGATGACATTGGAATGATTGCAATGTAAATGTAATCCTCATGTCATGTGTTAATCCAGCTATCCATGTAGTACTTAAGAGTTGCTGATGGAAAGTAATTTACATTAAACAACCCTGCCTGATGGCCATTTTGTTTAACCGATTCATCTTATATTTGAAGCAATAAGCATGCATGACTTGAAACATATTGAAGGTCATCATGTTCATCAAGGTTCCTTGAGCACTTTTTTGAAACAAGAGGCCAAGGGCCACGTAGTTCTCTGGGCATATGACTGATGTGCTTGAAACTGCTGAATCTTGTCGTCAGGTCCCATGCATCAATTCTGTTATACAATTTAACAATGACATCTATTTTCAAAACTATAGAAATGCGTCTGTTAGGACACAGATGCTTCTCTCCCTGTTTGGCCGTGTATATATATATATATACTATATACACCTCTCTGGTCTTGCGTATACATGCAGTGTAGTGGGTGCTACAAGCTATATTACACACGCTGTGAATTGGTGCGTGTGCTATATTTAGCATGTCAAAATTCACATTTTAGTTAATTACAAGAATACAAATTAACTTTGAGTACATCTTTAAGAAATTGGGACAACTATCGTCTATCAAACTTACAATCGGGCATCACAATATTCTCCAACAAATGCGTAGTTATATCACTGATGCGATTTAATACAAGCAAAACTCCCGACAGAATTTTAAATCAGTGGCTATAAATAGCCCAGAGAACTGAAAATTGCTGTAACAAACTTACAAGCAATATCCACGAAAAATCTCAAATAGAATGGTAGCTGGTTTTTTTTTACAAATCGACAAAAGGGCTTGTCTGTAACACCCAATCTCACCCAATATCTATTTTTAGAACAGTCCTATTAAACTCCATAAAAACAATAGTATATAATGGTTGTGAAATTTACTACTAATATCGGAGACTTTAAAAAGTCTAAAAAGACGCCAACCTCATGTGATCTAAATTTAGTGTCGTCCAATTTTCTGACTGCATATTTCATGTCGTCGTTACGCAGGTACTCCACCACTCCAGTGCCATCCTTGTAAACATCAGCATAACACACGTCGCCAGCTTCACGCATGTGGTCTTTCAAATCCTGCCAGCTGCCTGTTGGCGGTAAGCCTGTAAGATGACAAAACCATACTGTTTTATTATGAAGAAAAGACGTTATTAATGATTTGGACCGCGAGAGGCTGTGGTTAATGTAGACATTCAGTATTGTGGATGACAGACCAATCTATGTAAACCAATGTGTAATTTCTATTTCTTTATCAAAATTTTCTTCAACAACAGATGCTCAAGCATATTTTTCGTTAGTTTGGTTTGGTTTGGTTGTATAGGGTTTAACGTCCTACCAACAGCCAAGGTCATGACACCAGACTTAAGACATTTTGACAGATAGATGTCTGGTGTGGGTGACCAGAGCGCATGTAAGGGTAGTGACTAATCAACAAAAGGGGCAGTGAAAATTTTCTAAGCAAGAATAATATATTCCGTTTTCGGTCTGTATCAGTACGGCTTGTTGATTAGTCAATACCCTGACAAACAAAAATGACATCCACTCAGGTGAGAATTTTAAACGATTGTAAACCGAGGACTCTACCGACAGAATTTAGTAGATGCATAACTATGAGCCATGGGGAACCTTCATGTGAAATTTGAGAAAGATCCCTCTTATGTACGATCTGATAAATAGCAGCACCAACATGAATTGTTTAAGGTAGACGGAATGACAGACCACAGACGCAGGTGATGATGGTGTGTTAAGAATTGTAGTCAACTCCCTACCCATTATTTAATGCGTCCTGGAACAACTCCTACAGAAGCTATAGGTCACATTGTTTTTCTTGTGCCATCTGGACACTTCCTACAGGGACAATGACTTATGAAAGATGACCATTCGATAATTAATACGAGTGATCATTTTCACTCACCTGATATAAGTACTCTGTGCTCCGACCTCCGTGAAGCTGAAAAGCGTCCCTGTCCGAAGCTGCCCCTGCCCCCTCCCCTGTCGCCACCACCACCACCTCCTCCTCCTCCACCTCCTCGTCCTCCTCCACCCATTCTGTATCCCCCACTGCCCCGAGGGTACTCCACTCTCAGGTTGTAACCATCATAGCCATAACCATTGCGCGCATGGACGGCGTCTTCAGCATCTCTACCAACAGAAAATGTAATCTATCAGTTATTAAATGGACTCGCTTATGTTGTCCTGGGATGTCCGATAGATTTTACTGAAATATTCAAACAATACGGACAATATTGATTTTGGTTTGACTTTTAATTTTAATGGAATTGAAAGTCTTAGATTATACGTATCCACTATCCAGCGACTGAAAGTCTTAACAAAATTGCGCGGTTTTCTGTCATCAGTATTTCAACACGTTCGAGAAACTGTGTATTCTTACATTTCAAGAATTAACATTTAAATTGTGTAAAATTAGAGTCCGCTCTTCAGGTTCTTAATCACGTATTTTTTACGGATACTAACTCATTACTTGAACAGTTTAATGCTTTTAATATAATACCTGAAACAACATGAAAATGCACTTTTGTGAGAATAGCAAATCAATTTTCTAACAATAAAAATTCAATTTGTTTTCAACCTTGGATCAGAAAATTCAACAAAAGCAAACGGTGGTCCTCTTCGGTTTTTCAGATCGACGTTGAGAATTTTTCCATATTTGGTAAACAAATCTTCAATGTCTCTATCCCGGATATCTGGAGGAAGATTTCCAACGTAAATTCTGGCGTCTTTATAGGACATATTTGCTACAAATCTGTTGTTTCACTTTACGACACGAGTACAAAAACCCAAAGCGTGGGCAATGTTGAAAACGAGGCTAAAAGTAATAATGCAAACCAAAAGGTAACAGTATCCGGATTTTCGTACTTCCGCCGCTGTAATAGCGTAGAGCTCTTCTGGCGACAGTTTTTTATATAATAATATAAGGGTTTTAATATAAGTATTTATTTACAGACACCTGAAATTGTAATGATTCTTTAAATTTATCAATGTCTAATTTAAAAATAATTCCTATGTATCCTGTTAGCGGGTGGATAACTATAAGCAGAGATGTATTATACGTCTCTGCTATAAGTAACGGCAACATCTCAGCAATTTTCCACTAAGTCTGCATGCAGGTCATCTAAAAATTTTTTTTACTTTAAAAAGTCATCAATTTAAGTTTTAGTGGTAGTTGTACAGTATTATAACCTGCTTTACGTTTTTAAACACGCCTATTTTTTAAAAAAATCTTTTTTTTTACAGTGTTCAATGTTAGGATATGCAGAGCAAACCCAAACCAGAAAGGCATCATTCTTCCCTCGAACTATACCCGAGTGGAATAACCTCCCACCTGACATTATTTCGAGCCCCACAACGGAATTTTTCAAATCAGCCCTCTACCGTCAATCAAACGCAAATTAGACCATCTCGTATCTTTTAAAAACAATCTCTTTCCATGTTTCACTCATCGTCTGACATTTTATCTTCAAATTGTTGAAGTTGGTCAGTACCATTTAGAAGTAGAAGTAGAAGCAGCTTTCAAGCATACTATACTATCTGTGTATTGACAGAACTTTAAAGCTGACTCCAAATCGGTCATAAATAGACATAACGTTAGTTCTTGTTCAAGTGCCCTAGTGCCCCAGAAGTAGTCGTTTCGGTACCTGGTATAGTTTAAACTCGGTACTTTAAATAGATCGAGTAGACTACAAATTAAGATACAAGAATTGTTATTTAACGTCGAACATTTGAAACAACAAGTAATGCTATACAGCAGGGAAAGAATAAAAAAAGAAACGGCGAGTCGAATCTTTCATAAAGCCGGGAATCACAACAGATAAAGTAGTCAACCGGAATCAGCTAGACAACGCGGACAGTTTAGACGAAACATGGAATGTCTTTGTTGAAAAGTTACAGGATCTAATAGAAAAACATATACCGGTGAACAAGGCATTTAATGTGAAGACGAAACGACCTTTGGATAAAAAAAATATATCATTTGGAAAAAATATTTGCACTACCGTTTAAACACCAAAAGTTATGAATGCTATCGAAAAGCACGGAATAGAACAAATGCTATCATAGGAAAATCAAGATATATTTTTAAACAAAAACTAGATGAAAACATTAAAGAAAATCCCAAAGGCTTTTGGAAATATGTGCGATCGAAAACCACAACAAAATCAGGCAGCAAAGCCCTCGAAAAACAAGATGTGACATTATCAACACCCAAAAGTGTTTGAGTACTTAAAATACCACTAGCCATAACATTTAGGAAATCACTTCAACACAGTACCCATCCTCGATATCCAGGGTTTACGCTCACTTTCGTTCTCTACACTGTGCAGAGAGCGAAAGTGAGCGTAACCCCTGGGTATCGAGAACGCAAAGTACCATTAGCACATTATAGAAATTGGCAAAACGTAACACCAATATTTAAAAGTGGAAAAACGGAAATTAACAAGCAACCGCCGCCCGAAAAGTTTAACATCAGTAGCCAGTAAAATTATGCAAAGAATAGTGAGAGAGGACGCATCACAACATATATGGTGCTGCGGACTGGAACGTCTTAAATATTCATTCAACTCCCATTTTGTCATGTATTCAAATACTTCAAAAAAGTTCAACATCAGTAGCTAGAAAAAATATGCAAGGAATAGTTAGAGACGAGCTTTTAAAACATATAGAGGAAAACAACGTTTTCACGAAGTGCCAACATGGTTTCTTGGCAGGTCGCTCCTGCATCAAACAACTTGTTGAAAGTCTAGAGGACTAGACCAAAGCACTCGACAACAATATAACAACTGATATTATTTATCTAGATTATTTTAAAGCTTTTGATAAAGTGTTCAAATTTAAATCAAATATGGTGTCGACGGACCAGTCTGGAAATGGATCAAAGCATTCCTTCAGGATTCCAAACAGCGAGTGTTCATAAATAAATCAAAATCTAGGCAGACACATGTGACAACCGGTGGCCCCCAAGGAAGTGTTTGGGGCCAATACTATTCCCCATCTACATAAATAATTCACCGGACCAATAACTCAGTTTAACAAAGCTGCTTGCGGACGATTAGAAATATATATAGGCGAGTAGAGAATCAACTAGCCCAACAATTGTTATAAAAGGATCTTGACTTCGTGTCTACTTCGACGTCAAAATGGTTGATGAAACTTAAATCCGAAAAACGCAAGCACCTCAAAATAGGAAAATTAGAAAACCCAGCACAGTATACTATAGAACAAGTTCGTTCAACATCTAACATAAAAACTGTCGCGAAAGAAAAGGATCTTGGTATCGTCATCGACAATTCCTTAAAAGGATGAGTGTCTATAAGGCCTTTTTTTGGGCCCCGGTATATCAGGATTTTCACCTCCTTAATTTGTTCAAAGATGTCTTATTGTATCACATGCGTAAAAACTAAGGTAAAACTTTGACCGAAAGTGGGTTTTTGGGGTACCAAAAGGGGTAGGGGTAAATCACAAATATAATTTGCTGCTTTCAATTGAGATAAAACACCAAAATAATACCAATTCTGTCTTTGGAAACATATGTATATTAAACAGGCCTATATATAAAAGAATGAAAAATGACAGAAATTCAGTCGTCACTTAAAGATTGTTTATATTAAACGGAGGATTGTCTCAGGTAATTTGCAAATGAAAAGTGTTTTGTTTCCTCAATAATTTCCTTTCTAATAAATATTTTGAGTTGAAATTTACAAATTTACTCATTTGAGCACACTTACATAAAGTTCACACTCATTACCCACTTTCCTTTCGTATTACACTGAGTTATGGCTTCTGGAAACATCTCAAACTTTGCAACATATATCAGTTTCGATGTCAAAAGCCTACGTGCATAGACATTATCCTAGGCCTAATATTCAGGACTTTTACATATATGTAGATGAAACAATGTTTGTGACAATATATAAGTCGTTAGTCAGTCAGGTCACAATTAGAATACTCGTCCGTTGTCTGGTCTCCAAGTCTAAAAAAGGAAACAATACTGATGGGAAATGTCCAGCGTAGAGCTACCAGAATGGTTCAGAACCTAAAAGACTTATACTTATCCAGAAAGACTCCGCAAACTAGAATTACCAATCTTGGAATGCCAACGTAATAGAGCAGACGTTATTCAGTCATTTTAAATTTTGGAAGGAATAGATATAGTGCTGGATCATGAAAATATGTTCATTAGATACCAATGGGCGTAACAAGAGGCAACACAAGGACATTATTCAAACGTAGGACGCGTAAACTTGTCTACAGCAACAACTTCTGTAACAGGTTGGTAGACATCTGGAATAATTTGCCAGACTGTGTGGTTAATTCTCCAAATATGAACACTTTTGAGAACAGCCTTAATAAGTATTGGAAAAACCATCAGTTAAAACTCGAGGCAAAGTGCTACTGCATACCTGCTAATACTTCTCCTGATTCAAGCGCACCGGAAACTTGTGTGAAAACAACCTAAGTTTGAAATATACTGAAATGCACCCCAAGAATCTATAATGCTTACCATTGGCGTCTACAACTATACTATATGAACTTATAACAAGGTAATTATATACCTCTTATATACGGAAACGTCGTATACGAGTACCGAAACGTCTTATATACGGAAACGTCTTATACAAATACGGAAACGTATTAAATACGGAAACGTCGTATACATATACGGAAACGTATTATATACGGATACGTCTTATACAAATACGGAAACGTCTTATACGAGTACCGAAACGTCTTATATACGGAAACGTCTTATACATATACGGAATTGTCTTATATACGGAAAAGTCTTATGCATATACGGAAATGTATTATATACGGAAACGTCTTATACAAATACGGAAAAGTCTTATACGAGTACCGAAACGTCTTATATACGGAAACGTCTGATATACGGAAACGTCTTATACAAGTACGGAAACGTCGTATACAAGTACGGAAACGTTATATACGGAAACGTCTTATGTATATACGGAAATGTATTATATACGCAAACGTCTTATACAAATACGGAAACGTCTTATATGCAGAAACGTCGTATACGAGTACCGACACGTCTTATATACGGAAACGTCTGATATACGGAAACGTCTTATACAAGTACGGAAACGTCTTATATACGGAAACGTCCTATATACGGAAACGTCTTATATACGGAAACGTCGTATACGAGTACCGAAACGTCTTATATACGGAAACGTCTTATATACGGAAACGTCGTATACGAGTACCGAAACGTCTTATATACGGAAACGTCTGATATACGGAAACGTCTTATACAAGTACGGAAACATCTTATACGAGTATGGAAACGTCTTATATACGGAAACGTCTGATATACGGAAACGTCTTATACAAGTACGGAAACGTCTTATACATATACGGAAATGTATTATATACGGAAACGTCTTATACAAATACGGAAACGTCTTATATACAGAAACGTCGTATACGAGTACCGACACGTCTTATATACGGAAACGTCTGATATACGGAAACGTCTTATACAAGTACGGAAACATCTTATACGAGTATGGAAACGTCTTATATACGGAAACGTCTGATACGAGTACGGAAACGTCTGATACGAGTACGGAAACATCTTATATACGGAAACGTCTGATACGAGTACGGAAACGTTTTATATACGGAAACGTCTTATCGAAATACGGAAACGTCTTATACAAGTACGGAAACGTCTTATATACGGAAACGTCTTACACAAATACGGAAACGTCTTATATACGGAAACGTCTTATACAAATACGGAAACGTCTTATACAAGTACGGAAACGTCGTATACGAGTACGGAAACGTCTTATATACGGAAACGTCTTATACAAATACGGCAACGTCTTATATGAGTACCGAAACGTCTTATAAACGGAAACGTCTTATACAAATACGGAAACGTACATCAAACCAGGCCCAAGATGTTCTCCACGTGGACCATATATGCTGTCGTTTGGTAAAAATTGTGTTTATCACACCTGTAATGTTTCTTGTTTGTTTTTGTGTTTACTTTTTTGTATCTATTTTTTATTTCTTACTTATGCTCGAATGTGCGGACAATAACAATCCGTATTCGTACAAACATTCGTTTCAAACAATATCAACAATACCTTACAAGTAGTACTGGATTGGAACTCCAAAGCATTATTTGACGTATTATTACACTTATTTTACATGTCAGGTCTACATCTTGCGGAAGCCATAGTCTGGGCGTGTGTATATCATTCCTTGTTTCTCTTCATATTCGATAATGACTGATTTTAAACAGATATACATGTGCATGTACAGTGTCCAGCCTGTGGGGTCCGCATCAGATGAACCTATGTATTTACAATATTGTGATCTCTTCCTGTCTCTGAATTCAGCAAATGTAAATATCAGCTTTCAATACACGGTTAAAGGGATACTCCTACAGTTTTGTGAAGATGTGCATCCTAATCCAGGACCTAATACAAGTAGTGACCAATATATTTCTGACAACATTACACTCTGTCATATAAATGCTTGTTCACTAAGGAACAAAACCGATATTATTGATGCTGAATATGGAGAATGTGATATTGTCTGTGTTAGCGTGACTCATCTGAACACTTCAATTGCAGGTGATGATATTCTGACTGAAAAACATTCTACTGTTTTTCGAAATGACAGACAATACAGACGAGGAGGAGATGTTCTCATATATGTAAAAAAAACAATAGTATTGCAAAACGCAGAACTGATCTTGAATCAACTTATACTTGTTGGGTGTTTATACAGGGCTCCAGATTCTATAGCCGATTACTGGAGCAAGTTAGATGAAGTCCTTGAAAAAGTCTGTGATCTAAATAAGTGTATTTCTGCTCGGTGACATTAACCAGGATATGTTGAAATTAACCCCTAATTCCCATCTTAAAAGATTAATGACCAAATATGGGTTGGAAAATATTATTAATGAACCTACTAGAATAACCTCCACATCATCAACTCCCCTCGATATAATATTGACAAATGATACAATTAAAGTCTTTAATGTAGCCGTTCATTCTCCAACTTGTAGTGACCACTGTGCTATAAGTGCAACTATTTCATACAAGACACGTCGGAAAACTGCTTTAAAAAAACCCCATTGACATATTTTAATAATGCAGACTTTGTTAATGCTAATCATTATCTTTCAGCAATCGACTGGGAAGATGAGCTCAGTAAGACAGATACTATTGAAGTTTTAAATGAAATTGTTTCGAGTAAAATAATGACATGTTTTGACAAATTTGTACCGCATACGACTGTAGTAATAAGACCAAATGATATGGATGAATAATGAAATCCGCCTGAAAATGTGACAGAGAAATAGACAATATTCAAAGGCTAAACAAGTTAATACTCCCTCTTTATGGGGAAAATATAGACAGCTACGAAATACAGTTATTACCATGATTAGAAATGCAAAACAAAATTATCTTTCAAAATTACAAAACTCTCTTACTGACAAAAAGCATTCCCGCTGGAAAATGGTGGCGAATAGCCAAATCTGTTATCAATTCAAAAAATAAAAATGATACTGATTTTCCTTTGGAAATTAATGGCGAATTGAAAGTACATCCTTTAGATAAGTCATTTAACTCTTTCTTCACATCTATTTCTACAACTGATAAAACTATTGAAGACGTCCCATCTAATATTCCTCCTTTCCCCCCATCAACTATCAAATATTATGATTACTGAGCAAGATGTATGTGACCAGCTCCATCTCATTAATGTAAAGAAGCCCCCAGGTCCGGACTTAATTCATCCTAAATTTATCAAAGGTGTATCTGAATCACTTGTTTAGCCTTTACATATTCTTTTTAATAAATCTCTAGAATCTGGCTATTTACCTCAAATCTGGTAAAATGCTAATGTTACAGCTATTTTTAAGGGCAAGGGGGTGAGGAGTGATCTATCTAATTACAGACCTATTTCTGTAACACCATTATTTAGTAAAATGCTTGAAAAGATAGTTTATATATATCTACTCAATTATCTGTCAACAAATAATATAATTTCTAAAAATCAATCTGGATTTCTCCCTAAAGACTCTACAGTGAACCAGCTATTAACAATATATGATACAATACTTAAACAACTTCATAGAAGAAAAGAAGCAAGACTATTTTTTGCGATATTAGTAAAGCATTTGACAGGGTTTGGCATGATGGATTTGTATATAAATGAAAAAAAGTATGGCATTAAAGATAATGTGCTTAACTGGCTCTCTAATTACTTAATCGATAGGCAGCAACGTGTAGTAATTAATGAATTTCAATCTTCCTGGAAGACTTTATCAGCTGGGGTACCACAGGGCTCGGTCCTCGGTCCATATTTATTTCTTATTTATATTAATGACTTAGAAAATGAGATTCAGTCTAATGTCAAATCTTTTGCTGATGATACTTCATTATTTGTGCTAATAGATAATGATACAATAGCTGCTGCTGAAATTTTAAATAATGATCTTAAAAGAATATCTATGTGGGCAAATAGATGGGGTATACTTTTTAATCCCAACGAAACAGAAGCCCTTCTAATTTCAAACAAACATAATACTGTTGGACTACATCCTGCCCTTATATTCAATAACAACATTGTGGCAAACGTAAAAAAGCATAAACATCTTGGAGTTTTTCTTAATTGTCATGGTTCAATGTCAGACCGCACCAATTTTATTTATGAAAAAACATATAAAAAATGAATCTGTTCAGATCACTTAGGTATAGGCTCGACAGGAAATCTTTCGAAATAATATACACATCTTATATTCGTCCAAACATTGAGTATGCAAGTGTTTTGTGGAATAATTGCAATCAGACAGAATCCGATCTTCTTGAATTCATCCAGATAGATGCTGCTAAAATAGTCACTGGATTACGTAGGGGTACTAGTCATGCTGTCATTTTATTGAACTAGGATGGGATACACTTAAGAAACGCAGAAATGACCAGCAACATATGCTATTTTTTAAAATAACAAACCGTCATACCCCTAATTATCTGTTTGAAAACATTGAACCTTATATAATAAACAATGACTTAGTGACTCATGATATTCGACATCAACGTATATTTCAAACACCCATTTGCAGAACTAGTATATATCTTAACAGTTTCTTTCCTAGTATGATGTCTCGGTGGAATAGATCCGATTGTAATTATTATAATTTGAGGTCTGTAAGTGAACTTAAAAAGCAACTCGTCCATCATGCCATTCTTCCTAATGCTGAGGATACGTGTACAAATGCTTTTAAATATGGAGGGACTAGATCTTTTAACGTCATTGTATGTCAACTTAGAAACCATGCAAGTCAATTAGATTCTGATCTTTTTAGAAACCACCTTACTAATAGCCCATCCTGTATATGTGGCAACCATGACGAAGATGTGGATCACTTCTTCCTATACTGCCCTAGGTATATACTCCGAAGACAAAACCTATTAGATTCTCTGTCTCATTCGCAGCTTAACATTCAGCTAAACCTACACTTAAATCTCGATTTAAACCTGATTGAACCTTTAGTAAATAATATCAATATACTAACTAGGGGAAGTAACCACCTTAGTCATGATCCTAATTCTGCTATTTGTGTCTGTGTTCAGAAATATATTGAGTCTACTAACAGATTTTGAAATAACTGTTAATTCTAGTCCCAATGTGTATGTATACATGTCTACATGAATACTCGGCCTTCAACACGGCTCCTGCTCTGGATTGTCAATGACTGGGTAAGCACACAGTGGCGGTGTGTATGGACATTTTAGTGCTGCCCAGTTATAATTGTTATCTTGAGTAGGAGTGGTGATGGAGGACTAGTTGATGTTACAAATTATTCAACTAATAATATTTGATATTTACTGTATTGAATGGAGGTTCCAGTTTTTGATATTAATATATGTTGTAAAGTTTGATTATTTACAAATGCAGTATACACACATGGCTTTCCATTTTGAAATATATTTTATATATACTGTAGTTTTTAATTTTGCTTAGTTCAGGGATAGATAGAGACTATTAAGTATTAAGTATTAAGTACTATTTAATGTTCCAAGCCAGTGCTAATATGTTAATGTCTAAATTATAATTATTGTTTGAAATGTGTGTAACCCAAGGGAGAGGGCTTGTATATGCATAGCCTGTTGCCCAATTCCCATTGAATCATTTGATTTAATAANAAGAGGGCTTGTATATGCATAGCCTGTTGCCCAATTCCCATTGAACCATTTGATTTAATAAAATATTTTGAAATTAAAAACGGAAACGTTTTATATACGGAAACGTCTTATACAAGTACGGAAACGTCTTATACAGGTACGGAAACGTCGTATACGAGTACCGAAACGTCTTATATACGTAAACGTCTTATACAAGTACGGAAACGTCTTATATACGTAAACGTCTTATACAAGTACGGAAACGTCTTATACAAGTACGGAAACGTCTTATACAAGTACCGAAATGTCTTATATACGTAAACGTATTATACAAATTCGAAACGTCTTATACAAGTACGGAAACGTCTTATACAAGTACGGAAACGTCGTATACGAGTACCGAAATGTCTTATATACGTAAACGTCTTATACAAATACGGAAACGTCTTATACAAGTACGGAAACGTCGTATACAAGTACGGAAACGTCGTATACGAGTACGGAAACGTCTGTACTCCAGGTCAAATGGTCATGGACGAGCTGTCAACACATCAGGATAGGTCCAAACATCCGGTTACAATTTCTCTCCATCCTTTGGTAGATTAATTAAATGGTTTATTGTGCTATAAAACAGAGCTGGCAGGCGCGTCAGTAGTGTCTTGTACACCGACCGGTACGCAAGAAAATCCATCAAATTTTCATAACAAAACAAAAACACTGCTTGCTGTTTCCCAATGTCCCCCTGCCAAGGCTCTCAATGGATCCGCTCCTGAATAAATCCACTCCGAACAAGGGCTTGGTAAGCCCCTGGATTATGTTTTGATTTATTGTGGCACTGTAAAATAATTCAGTTAGTGTAGCATTCACAAAATAGAGTTGGACTATGTGTTACGTACGTGTTGTTCCAATTGATGTTATAGCTAGAAAGGTACACATTTCTGGTTTTATAGTCTTTGGATGGTAAAAAGGTAATGTGTTACTACTAACAGAGTGTTACACGTCTAATACTACTCTCTACATATAAAGATATGTCACAGTCATTTGTTTTTGTCAATAAAAATAGTCCTCACAAAAAATAGTCATGAGAAAAAAATACACCTCACTCATAAACATATATCTCAGGACTAATTTTTTTTGAGGACTTTTTTTTTGACAGAAACAAAAGCCTGTGGAATATGTCGCAAATTATCTGATCCCTGGCTGTGTAAATAATCATTAAACCTGCTAAAAATAATCGACATAAATAAGAAGACTCACTCTCATCTGTTAATAAACCGGAATTGTTACAATATAGACATGTATTGGAACTCCCGCAGATGAAGCTTGCACTCGATGAACTCTGCATTGGGAACATCCTCGATATTCCAGGGTTTAAGTTCTCTTATACGTTACCTGCATCCATGGAGTATGTCATAACAAAGTCATAGTCTCAGTGTGCGCCACCTTGTGGATAAGACAAGTAGACTAGTTTGATTCCCTTGATGTACATCAAAAGAATCTTGAGGCTGCGTAACGGTAAAATCAATAGGCTTTGAAGTCGGCTATCGCTCCTCTATATATCTGTAATCTACAAAGGAGAGGTATCAGCCAAGCTAGCGATGAGTCACGTTTTTTTGACCTGATACCAATCAAATAACTAGCCGCGTCCTTTCAATTTTGCTATAACACAGTCCAGGGGCGTAAAGAATGCCGAACGTAACCCCTGTAGTGTCGAACATGGGGTATTGCTATCTCTTACGTTATTTGTTCTTCTTGAATAAGTCATGACAGAATCGAAGGCATGTAGTTAGCTTATAAGATTGTTTCGGGTATAAAAAAAATCTTATCCAATTTCTAGGCTGATACCTGTCATTTGAACATTACAGAAGACACTGCTATATAAGTAGTCCAATAGTCCAATAACAACCAGCAATAACACATACAACAAGAATTGATATAGGCCGTTATATCGTTTAGGATTGACCTTAGGGCAAACTTGTACGAAAGGTGATTAAACAGTGATAAGCGCTATCTTGCCTGTGTGTGTTTCTTTAAAATGCAACCGTAAACTGATTAAATACGTTCCATATATAGCAAATACAGTAGAGTAAAATTACATGCACAATAACGATTTTTTACCTTGTGTATTGACTGATTCATTAGAGGTTGAAAACTATCGTTAAACAGTGATTACACTTTTGATTCTGACCTTGCCCTTTTTATGGTGACGTCGTAGCATTTTGTTTTGTTTCTATTTAAATTTAACCAATTTCACAAAGACAAAACAATATAGCATTTTCCTTCTCCGTTTTTTTTTTCTATTTCATCTTAGGATCGAAGAGAGGCTATTCCGTCTTTGCGTATTGCAGAGTTATCTTCTCTTGGGAGCAGGTATGGATTGTTACGTCATTGGTTTGTGTGAGAAAATTACGTCGTTTTCTCAAAAATTGATGACGTTACTCTCACAAACCAATGACGTAACAATCAATACCTGCTCACAAGAGAAGATAACTCTGCAATACGCAAAGACGGAATAGCTAACCACACAAAGTAAGAGCCCATTCGACATTTAGGTATGACATGTACCATCCTTATAATTACTAGTACACTAAAATCAAGGCAGGGGCAAAAAGGGCTCCAATCAAACACGCCGGAAATATCCTGACTGGAGAAAAAGGTGGATATAGGATACTCTAGATAAATTGTCTGGATGTCAGTAAGTAGAAAAGGTGGAGTCTATGGAAGAAAAAAACAGTAGGTACTGTGGGTGCCAAAATCCATTCAACTGTAATCATTTCGTAATCAAACCATACATATTTAATCTGTCTTGTTTGATTTGAAACATTGCGATGGTGCAGTATTGAGATATTTTGGTTTTCATTTCTGGTAATCATTCATATTCTACGAGAAAAAACAATTGGAAGAAAAAAATGATGGTATTGTAGCCAAAATCATTCATCTGTAACCATTCTGTAAACAAACCATATAGATGTTCTATATATATTATATATATATTTATCCCGCCTCTGACAAAAATGTAGCAATTTCATTGGCTGGCGCGAACCTCATACAAACCCGTATTATGCTACCTGCAGGGGGTATATTTTCCATATTACCCCTCTGTGGAGCCTCACTATCGTGACGTCATGACTCCATGTTTTCGTGACGTCACACCGACGACAGACGACGTAAACAAACATGGCGGCGAGGTTTGCTTCAAGAAACGATGATGAAATCAAGAGAATAAGGACGGATCTATCTTCTCGCAACACACAAAAAAGCAACAAGAGATCGACAACAACACTAAAAGCCTACTTAACGGAGAAACAGCAACCATCCAATTTCAAAGCGTTCGACAAAGTCGCACTAAATGAGACGCTGTCCCACTTTTACATGGACCTCCGGAAACCGGACGGGAAAATGTACAAGGCAACCAGTGTGGAAAACATTCGCCACTCACTGGCGGCTTATTTTCTGATGAAATAAATAAAAAGTCATCGGCGGGATAAATTCGCAAGTGACTATGTAACTAATAATATCTGATCAGTCTCGTTTGATTTGAAACATTACATTGAGTGCAGCGTTGAGATATTTAGTTTTGAATTTCGTGTAAGCATTCATATTCAACGGGAAACATGTTTCAGTAAATTTTTAGGTTTTTTTAGAAGAATTATTTCAAAAGCTGTTAAAGATATCCTTTACCCTTGTAGATTAATATCAGGACCCAGCCTCTCAGAGGAGTCGTCAAAGCCACCCCTGTATTGAGTGTTTCTGTTTTGTAGTCAAATACATTTTGTATGAAACATCTCGAAAATCGAAAAGCTATTAATTGCATATTTTTCGGCAATGTTTTTGTTTTCAAAGGTGCATAAATTGGCCTATTTAAATTCATTTGAGATGAAACACGGCATTTTATTGGCCAGTCGAAATAATTTGAGACGGGATAAACACGATATATCATCTGTAAATTTTACATTCGCTTATAAGGCCCGGACGGCGATTGTTAATGACGTCAGTGACTCTGACTGACCCCTCCAAGTCATGAAATTTATTATTATTGGCGTCACGAACAATAGCGAGACACCAAAAAGGTCAATGTAATTCCGCCTCACTTTGAATATTCCTGACGTCACCAATCCACGGCAAAGTGACCCGTACAGAAACATCTTCAAATCGTCGTTTTAGTCGGTGATTTAAGATGAAATGAATTAGAATGGGGATTATTCTACTGTATTTATCGTGATTATACTGTCGCAAATATCTGCGGTTCCTGTCTACGTCGCCAGTAAAATAGTAAAAATGCAACAGTATGATCACGATATATTACCGCAAAACGTAAAATACAGTAGGGTTATTCCGCCATTCGCGAGGTTTTAGATATTTGCGACAGTTTGATGCGTCGTCCGGGTGCACATTTGCTACATGTTTAAACTTGCTACGACTCTTTTCGATAATGAAGGGTCCCTGTCCCAGTTCGGGAAAAACATGTGACAATTTCACCTCATACATGTACAGTAGTCTTTTATTAGGTTCGTTTTCGCGGTGGCCAAGTGGTTAAGGCGTCTGACAGTCTGCTACCACTAGCCCTCCACCACTGGGTCGCGGGTTTGAGACCTACGTGGGACAGTCGCCAGGTACTGGTCGTAGGTCGGTGGTTATTCTCCGGGAACTCCGGCTTTTCCTCCATCACCAAAACCTGGCACGTTCTTAAATTACTATATCTGTTAATAGGACGTAACCCCCCCCCAAAAAAAAACACCCCGTTTGAAATATTACTGTACATTTTCGCAGTGGTCTGCTTGCTTAACCTATAATTCTGTTCCGGATAAAATTGTGGAGAAAAAACAAACTAAGATATACGTTTGAAAATTGATACCATTTATTAATTAATCTAATCTTCATTACTAATTCTGAATGATATTTTATGGACAATATCTTTCAGGTTTGTTTGCATATTGCCAACTATATAGACAGAACACATATTAAACAACAAGATATTACGTTATGATAAAGCTATCATGAAATAAGACTCATATTTAGTGTTTCATTTGGAATATAACAGTCAATTTTGTTTTGTTTTAAAATTTCATTAGAGGAATTACAAATGAAGTTTAAATACAAATTACTTCCATTTTTGTCAATATTTTTGCCCGACTAATTTTATATCAACTATCTTTACTCAATATGAATTCCTGCTGGAATTTTGACAATATGTCATTATCTGATACATGTACCACCAAAAAACAACATTTAAACGTGCCGGAATAAAAGAAAAATATTTAGACATGGACTTGACCGGTGATATTCAGTAATTAAAAAGGTAACATTCATTAAGTAAAACAACGTTCATCGGTGAAGTTGATTGCCTAAAAATGTATGTGTGTTTTTGTGTGTTAAATACAAACGTCGATGCAAAGGTAATTCCTGCTTCCCTTTATCTGAAAGTAGACTCATCCTTTATATTATTATGAAACCAAATAATCCTGCAACGTAACATTTAACCATGGAGAGGACTTTTAGAACGTATCAAGGTGGAAAGATATTTCTTCACATGAACGTGATCTTACACGAGTTGTTATTTGATATGAGATTTATGAAATGTTTAAGAATTTTAAGAATTTCAAAGTAGCCCGTAGCGTCGATATGGGGAATACTGGAATCATCTGGTCCGTCTACCTGTCCTTGGTTAAAAGTTTGTACAGAGAACTTTTCCTAAAGGATGTACGTAACACGCACAGATGGCTGCACTTAACTTATGCAGGATCGATGCATCATGTAATAGCGCACCTGACATTTGCATTTCGAGCTCGACATTTTCGCGGTGTAATTATTTGTTTTGAACTAATGATACACAGGCAATATACTTTATATTAACTGGCTAACTTTAATTATTTGGATTCAAGATGGCCGCGATGGCAAATGATTGGCTGAGACTTATATTGAGTTCTATCGGGCCAGATTTGTTAATACTTTGAGGTTCAGATGTATAAGGGATACACATTTCATTTAAAGACTGATTTTATGACAGGGCAATGTTTACAAAACTTCAAATTCAGCAGGAATTAATCTTTAATAAAAAAAACCAATCTGGATCTTTGCAAAAAAGAAAAAAAGAGATATGAACAATTCAAACTTAATAATCATAGCAGAATATATACTTAACTCTTAACCAAATTGTAAGTATAATGCTTAAGGTAACTGTAACTCTAACACAAATCACAGGGGAAATGTGTAAGGTGGTAGGTAGTTTATATCCTTAACGTTAACAAAAGTTTTTAGTTTAATGTGCATGACAGCAATTATCTATAAAATCTTAAATAAAATATGGGTATTATGTGTGTAAAAACATCATCAACTAATGAACATCATTCAAAATCATTCCCGATTCAGGCTTCTAAATAAGCATTCAAAACATCTTCTTTACTCATGCTTACAATTTTTTTCTTCTTTCCAAAACATGATAAAACATGATTTGGCATATTAGATAAGCATTGCCCCAAGTAGGCTTCGAACCCACGACCCAGTGGTGGAGGGCTAGTGGAAGCAGAATGTCAGACGCCTTTATCACTTGGCTACCGCGTAACTAAATACTGATAGAGATTAAACATATTACAACAGCCTACTCTGTTACTTTCATGACATCATGAACTAGATTAAGCAATTATATTGAAAACGTTCTGAACTACCCTGGTATGATTTGTGACATAAACTTTCATCTTCTCCATATAAACTTCATTCTTAATGTCGTAGATGAATAATTAAATAAATAAAAAAAAAATATCCCAAAACCAACAACAGCCTAAAATCATGGATAAAATTCATCCTCATTAACAAAGCAATTACTGATGTTCTTGCTTATAGCAAATACAAAGTCTTGTCTACTGGTCAAGTATTGGTATAAAGATACATTGACCATTAATGTGTAATAGTCTATAACACAATTAATTATTCTAATTATTATGCGTAGAATTTCTCACAACAATGTCCAAAGTATGTATAATTAAATTGGACGAGATTTGTTGAAATATGTCTGTGTCCTGTCACGCCGTGACTCGCTCGAAGTAACGTTTGCACACCACTTTCCCGCATTCTATTTGCTGCAAAGAAAACAAAATGAAGCAAAATAAACGTGAAATAATTAAAGATATCACAACCAGTAAGCATAAATTACAATGACGTATAAGGTGGCATATATCCTTAAGTCTAACACAAATTAAAATTACAATGTGTGGAATGATGATGACCAGCAATAATAAATATTAATTGGAAAATAAGTGATACGTAAACATCCATTTTATTGTTAAAGATAAAGAGAGCAATGGTCTCTAATGTAGTGATTTCTCTTTGCTATATTGCTTTCAAGGCCTTAACTTTATTTTGCAGTAAATTTTCAGCTAGATGATGACTTGCACTTACTACTGATCCTTTAACATATTATGGTCAATTTGACTATTTATTCATACGTAAGCAATTCAAACGAGTTTTTCATGCTAGACTGAATTCAACAAAAATCACCTCTTTTATCATTTTGTGTTACTGTTGAATTTTCGAGGTTGATATATTAAAAAATATTTTGATGATGAAATGTTAAATATCTGCATAATACCGTATTCTCCAGAAAAAACATCTCCCAATGTGTGAAGAGCAAGGACTGTATTCATAAGAATAAACTTACAACAAGTAGCTCCTCGCCAAAGCGCTCCCTGTAGACAGTCTGTGGTTTAACGGCAGACTCCTGGTCTATTGGAGTATTGGTATACTTCAGCTTACCATCTTCATACACAACCATACACTGAAAAAACGTACTCAAAATTTTAAGACATTTTTATATCTTCAATATTGCACAAATTTTGAAAACTATAAAAATGTCTTGTACTTTCTACAAAAACAATGTAAATCTGATGCAGTGTGTATACGCTCCCTATCGTTAGGCGAAACGTCTCGGGTCGAGTGACATACAATTCAGTCATAGCTTGCCAAACGGACCTGTCGGTCTTGAAACGTTGCGATAAGTTTAAAACGTGTAGAAAGTAAAATTTTGATATCAAGACATTTTTATAGTTTTCCGTGAAAGTACAGGAACAAAGGAGATAATGCATTGCTCAAATGCTTTTTAGGATGTCATAGTAGAGATGTTAGTCAAATGAATATGATTTATAACTGCTTATTGAGAAACAACGAGTAAATATATTATGTTGAGTAGATAATAATAAAACTATTAGATGTGTCATGTTACATCATCCTTACTCTTTATGTCACAATCACATCCGCGCTATTTCATGACGACATTACAGTAATTAAGGTTATTATCGCGGCTTATTTTTACGCTTGTCGTATAATTCTGTGAATTATCAATCTAATTAAAATTATATCTTCACATTGCTCCCGTTTCCTGATATGTCGTGTTACCAGGAAACGGGAGCAATGTGAAGATATAATTTTAATTAGATTGGTGAATTATATATTCGCGATCACATTAATGACCCGCAAAATCGGGAAAATATCACCCCCACGAAAATATCCTTCTATATTTATATAAATATACCGTATATATCATCTTTCTTTTTAAGTTTATTTGTTATCATATATGTCCTTATGTATAGGAATGATCATTGTTTGAACGGTTTCATTTGAATACAGTCACTAGAAAAAGTAATACAAAATCATTGTAGTCATTATAGAAATAAATTTTAAACATTATTTATCTTAAAACAGTTATAAGTTTGATCAACTCATGTTGGCCTAGCTAGAAGTGCAAATTTAATCACGAGAAGTAAAGTTAATCTTACCGTGGTTGAGATAAATATAGTATGTCACCTTATTCACGCATATAGGGTATTCTAAACAACCTTTTATTTCATACATTTTTTTTTATGAAACAGGCTTAAGCGAGTTTCACAAAAAAAATCTGATGGGAATGGAACAAGTTTAAGATTCTGTTTATCATTTGATTAACTACATTATTTTACAGTATTTTGTGAATATTAGACAAGATAATCTAAGGGATACACCACTTGTTTGTGGATTTGCAACATAAACGTACTATTCCTCGTGCCATCATGATAAGTGACATTACACATGTTAGTTTATGAAACGTGTATGTGAAGGCACTGCATTACAAGTATAAAGGATAAAAATAATCATTTTCTATGATGGTATCTTACCTCCATTTTTGTTCCTTCCATCTCTTTCTCAATTTTTTCGTTTAATTTGAACGTATCCACCTTATCTCGGATTCCAGTTTTCTGTTCTATAGTGATCGTTTCATCTTCTACAGATATTACGGTAGTAGGTTTCGCCAGTGCCGCCATTTTCCGAATAAAGAAATTTACCCCTGAAAAAAATAAGGACTTGTGATATGTATTATATAAACCTTATTAATTCATTTATCAGCAATTACTACCTTATATTTATCAATTCTGCAGCCGGAATGGAAGCGTGCAGAGAGTCTAAATGAGGGAGGAAACCGGAGTACCCGGAGAAAACCTATGTGATCAGGCAGGTTACATTTTCACGACTGATCATGCAATTGAACGCCGGTCGTCTTGGTGAAATGCGTGTGTGTTATCCACAGCGTCACACGATCAAAGGATTTATGCATGGGAATATGTTGTAGCTACAATATTGTATTTTTCTCAACCAACAGAGTTGCAAAGGTCGGACTCTGAAACCCTGATGGAGCAATAGAAAGATTGGCTGCCTTGGCATATGATAACAGGTATTTTGGAAAAGATAGCTGTCACCTTGTTGAATAGTCATCCACATATTCTTAGAAAGGCAAAAAAAAAAAAAAAAAAAAAAAAAAAAAAAAAAAAGAAAGAAAAAAAAGAGTGACACAGCCAAATACACGTATACAACATCATTTATATGAATACTGTCTGAACTAAAAATCAATACAAATGAATGCATCAAGACCTGTGGAGAAATCAACACAATATATAATTGTTTTTCCATTTTCTCCTTACACGAATGTTTAAGGATCATTGTCCTACTGCATGATGGTTCTTCATAGATACAGTAACCTCCCCTTAACTTCCGTTTGGATATAACTGTAGCACAATTGGGCAAGGAAACATCTGTGGACAAGGTAGCTCAATCGGCTACAGCGATAGTATTTCAATCTGAAATCGAGGGCTCGAACCCCAGTCTAACCTAGCTGATACTCTTGCGTTCAGAATACTGTTGTTGATGATGTATTGATTATTTCATCTTTAGAATTCCAAATAAAAGTCGCAAAAAGTATGGTTTTCTTTTCAGAACTATTTTTTTCGAAGCTATAGTCTGCAAGTAAAATCAGTTTCTAACACTAAGTTACAGTTTTTTTGCAATAATACTGGACCTGCAATATTGGTAGCGTTTGAGGTAATTTGAAGTGGTGATTTTCAAACGGGCCATGTTTATATTTCTTCTAACATTATTATAGTGTTATAGAGTATTATTCAAACGAAAAGCCCTGAAATGTACATACAAAGAGTAAAAGCATCACCACCAGTTTTGTATGAATGAAATCGATTTGACAAGGAATGTCGGTAACAGCCGTATATCCTTTACCTCAAACCAGCATGCCTATCGATCTTGATCTCCACAACCTACCTAACACACTGAAAGAATTATCTTTAAAGAGATTGACTCCTATTTATCAGAAAAAAATGAATTCTTACAAACGTCCCCAGATTAAGCTCCATCGATTTGTACAATTGAGGGTTAAAGCTCTTCATAGACAGCAAAACCTTTCGGAAATGACAAGGCCGTAGTATTGATTACTAGGTATCACATGATAGGATTGAACATTTTCGACGGGAAGAGCAAGTTATTTATGTTGCACAAGTTAGAATATCACCGACATGTAAAAGTATGGACATGTTTCAGAGCATACAGTGTTTTGTTAGATGTAATATACTAGTAGCGTACTATGAGTGTGTATGGTCATATAATGTTTATTTTTTTATGGAGGCACGGTAGTCTAGTGGTAGGACGCCGGGCTCGTGACCAAAGGGTTGTGCATTCGAGTCACGGCACCACGGCACGGCACTGTGTTGTATCTTTGAGCAAGATACTTTACTCCGCTTGTTCTAGTCTACTCAGCTGTAAATGAGTACGTGGTTGGGCAGTGCTAGATTTGTTGAATGCTAGCTGTGATAGCCGCAATGGCAGCACCGGCTGTATGCTCCCCAGGGAGTCGAGAAAGATATTGGCTGGTTGCAACGGCCCTATAACCATGGATAATAATTCGTGAACCGCTTTGAGACGACCTACGAACTAGGTTGTGTTAAATTAATATTATTGTTATGATGTTTTATGTATGGTTAAATTAGTGATGTGCCCTCGCCCAATATGCATCTTAATGACCCACTATATGTTCAGACAGAGGATCAGCAACTAGCCACATAATACATTAGGTGCACCAGGAACCATTGAAATGGTATCTTATTTATTTTACCACATGTGTTTTCTTATTTCATCGAATTCAAGTCAAATCAGGTGTTTTTGCTGTGGATGACGTCATTTCATTGTGACATCATACTGATGACATACAAAAGTCTTACTAAGCTGTTAAGAAAATCAGAGGACTAACAAGTGATAACGGAGAAGATTTCCGATTTGTTAAGCATTTTTCTTAAGCAATTAAGTATCAATATTAACGCATTTTAATAAAAGGTTGTTGACAACCCATTTTCATGTAAGATTGTTAGTAACCCATTTTCATATTGTTATCAACCCTTTTTCATATTACATATTGTTATCAACCCATTTTCATATACCATTGTTATCAACCCTTTTACATAACATTGCTATGTCAACCCATTTTCATGTAAGATTGTTATCAACCTTTTTACATAACATTACTATGAACTCTTTTTCATATAGCATTTTTATCAACCCATTTTCATTTATTAAGATTGTGATCAACCCATTTTCTTGTAAAAGTTTGATCAACCCATTTTTGTGTAACATTGTAATCAAACATGCGAAATTAAAGTACAAATTTTGTGACTGACTATGTTCATTTCAATTTGCAAAATAATATCAGCAATACTTTGGCAAAACTATCATCATTCTATCATAATTCTTACGCTCGAACACAAAGAATAATATGTTTACTCTTTGTTAACATAGTATTCTTTGTGTTCACGTGTAAGAATAATATTCAGGTACAAGTTACCATAAACTAGTAATATATAGGATTTACTAATGTAATGATATAATATAAATTTTATAGGCTGGTTTCATTACTACATAATGTAGTTGTGGAACGTCATAATATGGACAAATGTCCTATGACGTCATGTTATGATAGGTCAACTAATATTTGATTACATTGATAGGACGTCATTTAATGATCAGTTCATAAATGTTAATTTTGCAGCATATGTAATGAATTATGAAATATTAGTGTTGAAACTTATATTTATTCCTCATCATGACACGTGAAATTGTTTTGAGTACAGCTCGTTTAAAAAATCTCTAAATGAAAACGTATCAATTCGTTTTATAGAAGGCAAGTGGTTATACTGCTCGCCACCTCCGCATATCTACACACATCTTTGTAAACAAACCACACAGTTAGTTCACGTCGGCACGTACACACAAACTGGTATATAAATGTATCTATATACGTACATCATGTACACTTATGATATATACAGAAGCTATGTCAATAATCAGACATCTTCCCTGTATACATATAAACCTTAAATCTGCAACCTACCAACTTCCGCGAGGAACTCCTCGAAGTTTTCGCTCCTGACCATCTTCCACGTTCCAACAAACTTTTCCTTGATGTCCTCCATTGCCTTATAAACGCTGGTTCCCAGACGTTCTCGTTTCGTGTGGAAATGTGTGAAAAATAAAATGAACGTGGTAATACACAGATATCAGCTAAATCACTGTGTGGGATACAGTCCCAGATAAAACCTAACAGATGATGCTACACATTCGGCATATAGTCACGAGGGATCAATTCGGTGAGGTATGGTTAATCTAACTGTAGTCTAGCTACATCGATTTTATACACGACTTTATGTACATATCTCTATTGACGTTGTCTGCATCAAACAGAAATAATATTTCTGCTTTAAACAGTCAATATATGTATTTTTATCACATAATGTGCTGTGATATCCAGTGCATACATACCCATGTTATATTTTTTTGCGTATTAACCAATGTAATATGACTTATCAGCCCTGTGATTGGTTGTAAGTTTCAAACGTTTCAGTTATGATGTCACGCATAGGACACGTACATGACGTCACAGACTTACGCACTGGAGTCAAACTGGCAGCTTTTTACATTTCAAGGTTGCATGCAAATTGTTGTTTTACACGAATAAATGCCACAAATCTTGATTATGTGATAAAAAGGATCTTTCTCTCGTTTTCATGTCATATGAAATTTATGAAACTCAAGACGAACTTTTCATTTTAGCTCGCCTTAAATTGAAAATTTCTTAGACTCGTTTCATAAATCTCATGAAATGGAAACTCATGTAAGATCCTATATATATTTCATCGTATGTACTTTTTCATTAAGTTTGTTTTAAAGTCAGTTCCCATAAATTGTATATGCGTTGTCTAATATTACAGATTATCATTATATCGATGGATTGATTTTTGTGCAGCTGTCAGACGTCGTATTTTAAGCAATCAAAAATTACTATATAATAGAGGATATTTGCTGGTATGTTCTTAGCTAATTCTATTTGGTAGAATTTCCATATCACAAGGTACTTTTGGATGACAGAATACAGTAAAACCTCGATATAATGTCCCTCGTTGCATTTGCCACCTCGTTTACTGCCAACATATTTCGATGTTCCTTTTTTCTCATTTTCTTAAGAATTCTTTCATACTTTTCCCCTCAATTTATCGCCAAACCTCTTTACAACGCCAATATTTCTCTAGACAATGGTGGCAGTGTAACGCGGTTTTACTGTAGACATATTAGGAAATTAAGTCTAAAATACATGTAACAAATACAAATTGTTTCCGTTGTCTGTTTATTTATTTATTTATTTATTTCCTGTTAATTTTACATTGTTCGTTTTTTAATGGATCGCTGATTTAAGTATTTTAGAAAAATGAGTATTTTAATGAAACAGAGCTTCATTCTTTGATAAGTGATAATTGTAGACTGAGTATGAGGATGCCAATTCTATTTAATTCCTCCATTTCACGTGACATACAAGGTAAATGAATCTACCAACGTTAACTTGTTTTGTTGTTTTGTTTGTTTTTAAATAAAACAAATAAGGCAAAAAGTTGAACATTACTTGGACTGTGACTCATACGCATAACTGATTTATAACAAAACATTTGCGATCAACGATGTAGTCATGTGCTAACAGTCACGACATAGACTTGAACCAAGCGAATTTAACCGATGTCTGATTTAAAATGTTTTCTAGCATGATGCGCTGCATTTATCTATGATTGTATGAATGAGGTGAGGTGAGTACACTAGTTTGTGATCGAATATCACTAATATTTCTAATACTAGAAATCATCCATTCTCTTAGCCATTAGATTTATATTTCAGTGGTGAAGATTTGATGGATTATAAATTATATATAAAACAACCAACTTACACCAATTTTATCTTTGAGAGTCTGATGTAAGATTATACCCACCGTGATAAGCCTTGTTAGTTTGATATGTGCTCATCAGCAATATATGCCGCTAATCAGGAATCTGATATGATATGTTACAGGGTGACAATCTAGGACGTTGGGCAGACTTCTGATTTCATTGCATAGGTCGCATCATCGAAACAATGGCTTTGGATCAAATCAAGGACAGCTTGGTTGGGAAATGGAAAATGGACAGAAGCGAAAACTTCGAGGAATTCCTGAAGGAAGTTGGTATGTCTTTTTCTGATCTTACATATATTCTGTTATCTGTTATTTGAAGTAAAAGGGGGAGTTTATTTCTGTTAATATTTGCATGTGTATATATGTGTGTGCTGTGTTCGTATATAGTAGGGCAGACTTTGATAAAATAACATGATATACCGCTTATACCTAGATCTAGTCTAGAGGGATGCATACATTCCTCTTTCATACTTCGAAAGTATGATTGCATACAATCATACTTTCGTTTCGTTTCTTTTTCTTTTTTGCTAAGGTTTTATACAATTACATGCGATTACAAACGAGAAGACAAACACACTCACACAAATCATCATCATCATCATCATCATCATCATCATCATCATCATCATCATAATACAATAAAGCTCCCCTTCATACACACGAACAAGCGTTAGATATGAACACCTGTTTATACCTAAATACAGTATAGTCGAAATTTTATCACAGGTGTTATATCACGACTTATACTATTTCCATAAATGTACAAAATGGTTATACGTTACAACACATGTAGATTGTAGCGTTAAAGGAAGGTATATCAGACGTTGGTATCGGATTAACAATCTCTTGAACTCGTCATAAGATATTGATACTCATACATTTCAAGGACAGAAGCTTGTGATAACATATCGATATGTGTGGACTAAAGGGGCATGTCATTGGATCACTATAAATGCTGGTTTGGAGGCGGTGAGGAAATGATATTTCAGACACGTGTTAACAGTGAAAATGTATAGAGGATATTTAATGGTGTCTTCAGTAATAACAAATATATTTCACGAGTGTGGCTAATATTTTGATATTTTACACGAGTGCGCAGCACGAGTGAAAAATAACAAAATATAAGCCACACGAAAAGAAAAAAAAAAAGAAAAAAAACCCGTTATGATTGGTCAATACGAAAAAGTGATATTTTCACAGTGTGAAAATATCACTTTTGATATTTGTCACATTGTGAAAGCTGACAGAATCAGATATTTCACTGGCAAAAATTTTGAGCACAGATTTCATGCTTGAGCACGAGAACGGTTTCATGAATACGGGCCTCGGTTTATTTGTTGTAACAAAATTGCAACCTAGTACATCATGGAGGTTTTTACCATACTACGAAAATGTCTTATTCTTGCTTATCCACAGGTGTAAATATGGTGCTACGGAAATTAGCGCCGCTAGCGAAGCCGACGATGAATATCTCGATTGAAGGGGAGACAATCAAAATTATCACTGATATTGCTGTGAGAAGAGAAGAAGACTTCTTCAAACTAGATGAGGTTTTTGAGAAAGAGAGAGAAGGAGAGATGTTTCGAGTAAGGGTTTAAATTAATATCGTTTATCATTCGAATATTTAGTTTCAATGTTAAACTAATAACATGGTTGCCATAATAAAAGACAGACATGAACTACACCAAGAAGCAGACTGAATCCATTTTTTTGGTTTGATTGTGTTTATTTAAGGACATGCTAGGTTTTGGTGGTGAAGGAAAGCCGGAGTTCCCGACGGCCAGTACCTGGTGACTGCCCAACTTAGGTCTCGAACCCGCGACCCAGTAGTGGAGGGCTAGTAGTAGCAGAATGTCAGACACCTTAACCACTTGGCCACCGCGGCCCCGAATCCATTAATAATAGAATTATTGCCATTATTCGGTTTAATATTATTTTCAAAAAAACGCGTGAAAGGGGTATAAAATATATCAATATGGTTATATGAATGTGTTTTCCTCCTGCTCAGGAAATAAAATATTTAAACCTGAAAAAAAATCAGCTTTAGATAAGGTACATTTATAACAAATAACTGTTGCTGCCAACTATTTAATCTCATGATGTTATTTCCTTTTAATATCATATACAATTTATATACACAGTTAATATGATTTACTGTATTAAATTATTGTAAAGTAATTATGTTGGGATGTTTGTTATTCACTAAGCGAGATATATTTTATTGTTTATGAAAACATCACATGATATTCTTGCAATACCGCTATTTATCATATATACGATCATAACTGACCTTTATAGAAAACAGACACTTTACTTTATTAGTATGTAATGTATGTATATTCCGATGAAATAGTAGTTTAAATTTCATTTAGAGATACTTGTTTACCATACTTCCTTTCATTATTTTTTTATCTAATATTTCTTATATAAATTTGAACTTTTAATGCAACTTGTCTGTTATTACTTACGTGCAGTTTTGTTTTTCGTACCTTGCTTTACCTGTTGTTTATTGAAAATACTGCTGTTAATGACTTGTGGACCGCATATTTGTTACAAAAAGAAAAAAGAAAGAAAAAAAAAACCACTTATGAAAAAAAATGAAATTATAAATTCTTGTTTTATGCTTTTTGTATTGTCTTCATTGCGATAGCACATTTACTGGTCCCACATGAAATGCCATTAAAGTCAGAGATGTCTTTCACTCTCTATGTACCCGGTACCTGCGTTTCTTACACGAAACACCTTCTCAACACACATACACTTTTACATTTTTACTGTTATGAAATACTTTATGTTCAGATAAACCCTCGTTATAATGCCATCTCATTTATCCCATTTAATGTCTATTTATTTTGTATTTCCCTAACATTTCATCGACAAATTTCTACGTATACTGCTAAACAACATAATACCGACAACCAATCTGCATCAAATGATGACAGTATATAGAGGTTTAACTTACTACACTGACGTTGTACCATATACTTATTTGAATTGTTCATTTGTTTAACTCAGCAATGATGATTTTTAGGGATGTGCCACGTGGGAAGACGGTAAACTGAAGATAACTGGTACGCCATTAAATTCAAAATCCAAGATGAAGGCCCCTACAATCTACAGGGAGAGAGTTGGTGACGAAATGCTTCTGGTAAGGACACTGCATACATGTAGTCAGCCTAAAAGTTCGTAATGAAAATACCTTTTATTGTATATGTCATATGATTGTTTTTAAGCTACATCCTCATTGATTCATTCATAATCACGTGACGGTCGGTGATTTATTATATTGACTCTGTGTTTCAATTTTTAGATACAATATTCACTTTATGACGTCACTCGAATTGTAACGTTAAAATGCTTTCCGCCAAATGCATATATCTAATATAAAGCTAACCACATAATTACTCACATCAACAAAAGGCCGTAATTAAGAAATATTATATAATGTTATAATATGAAAAACATTAGAATACGTAGGAAGAACGTCTTGATATTGTAGATGATTATCTATTTAGGTGTAAAAGGCATAATACAATATTAATGAGTGATAAAATATAAAACCAAACCATGTTTATCCTCAATGTTACACATCTAGGATGCTACATCAATTCACCTGTTTTTTTCTGCAGATTCCTTTTCAGAAAGATTGTGTAAAGTCAACAATGTACTGCAAAACAGATGTTTAACAGAAGTATTAGCAATTCAAATTAACATTTTGGACAATTACGGGATAATTTGGGTCAAAGCAAGGAACAGTGGTTCTTCATTTCTTACATTTTCATTTGTCAATGTACCTTATGCAGAAGTTGCCATACTTTAAAAAATGTATCAACGTGATTCGAGGAAATTTGACAAGCTTGATATTTTCTAAACAAACAACACACACATATATACAGTGGGTAAGAGAATGCGTGCTGACCCCCTTTCTATCTCTTGGTCGTCAGTCAAACTTAACAACTCTGTCGGACAGTGTACCTTATGTAGCCCGAGGAAATGTGTTTATCTACTGTCGTTTTACCACACTATTGCATAACAGGTCAGACAAAACTAAAAAAAAAAGTAAACTGAGCATGGGGTAATAATATGTGTCTAACGTTCATCCTTCAAGATACAAGATTCTGCTGGTGTAGTCCCCAAAATTTACCGTAAGCTTGATGGCCACTTTTATCTATTGTTTGGTAGTTTTTGGGTTCATGATATACCCCCTTTACTCATTATTATTTTAAATGTACTAGAGCTCCTCGAATTTTTTAATTTCTTAAAATTACGGGGTTTGTTTACACACACAAACCCGACCTTTCTGTTTTGACAATAGTTTTAGACCAATTGGGATTCTATCTAATTCTTCATTAGCATTTCTTGATAAGTCATAGGATGAATGGTGCAGCCTAATTCATTTCTGGCATTCTGTCACTATTATCAAAATGTATAGATGCAATTTCATATGTGTGTGTTCTACGTTCATCTTACAACGGGTTTGTTTCATTCTTGTTTCAGACAATGTGTGTCAGTGACGTGGTATGCAAAAGATACTTCAAGAGACTTGAGTAGCAGATATTCCCAACGAAGTACAAAGAAAATATATCTACGTAGTATTCAGAAACATCAACGTAGTACACAAAAACATCAACGTAGTACACAGAATCATCAACGTTATACACGGAGACATTAACGGAGTACACATAGACACAATCGTAGTACACAGAAACATCAACGGATACACAGAAACATCAACGGAGTACACAGAAACATCAACGGAGTACACAGAAACATCAACGTAGTTCACAGAAACATCAACGCAGTACACTGAAACATCAACGGAGAACACAATTTAAAACTTATGAACAAATGCAACGAAGAACACAAAAAGTGGGCATCACTGGCGAAATGCGTATTCTGTGAATCAATGGCATTAATCATGGATGTTTACAAAAAACTGACAACACAAGTTTTACAATTAAATCGAATAACTGTCATACCGAATATTTTTTATGTTATACTTTATTTGAATATAAAATTATTGATACAATTACGTGTATATTACTAATTATTCCTCGCATGCACCAATCAAAGCCGGCCGTGGCTTTAATTGAAAAGCCAATCTGCTGGTAAATATGTATACTCGCTGATTTGAAGAAAAGATGTATATTGTGGTTGGTTAAGTAAATAACCAAATAAAGAAATAAAGGAGTGGTTTTATTTAGAAATGAAATCACGAAAATCCGTTAAGGAGAACATTCGTCCTGACATCTTAAGCCCTATTTTACTTTTAACTCAACTGAAAATGTATCGATACAATTTTTAATCCTTGAAGGTGAAGGGCACCACTTCATCGGTTATTGCCATGAAGAAGAGTTACACTTTGATATTGATTTTATTTGGAGTAGCCTCCCTTTTATATTAAAGATCAAGCACCCAAAAGGAGTTTTTCTGGTTTAGACCAACATCCCCTGTCGAATAATTCAGTCTTTTGCTTAAATGGACATGGATAAGAAAAATCATAGAATCATGGTCGCTATCTTGTAGACTTCAGTGCAAAAGTGCAAACTATCTTTGTATTTTACCATAAATGTGCCGATACCAAATACCAGAGTCCGAAGAAACTACAAGATATACGATAACTACGGTAACGGGATACATACATACTCTCCGATTGGTGCACTTTACTTGTCCCGTAACAAGGGTGATGCTCACTAAAGTGACACAGTCCAATGACAATGTAGATCTATAATACACGTTCTCCATTTGGAAATACTAGTATATCTCTCAGTCAAGCTCACCATCACCCTTACCTTCGTCGATATCACTGGTGTGTAAGCGGTTAGGAAGTCTTATGTATTGTCAACTATGTAAGTTTTTATATAGTTTATATATATATTAGGATGATTTAGTATCTGTGTAACTTACAAATCGACATTACAGACGAAACAGGAGGTGTTAGTAGGTAGAGGAAGTAAATAAATGTCCTAATATAAAGTTGTACAAATGATGCGAATACCTTTAAATCAGATAATAAAATGCCTTTATATTCCAACATATATGCTTATAAATATTTATAGCGTTTGAAGACTACAAACCCGCCATATTAGTTTCATTGGAAAGAGAGCGATTTTATTACCTTCAAAAGGAGAGTTACAATTATTTAGGGCGTGACTAAACAGGAGCCGGAAACGTACCTGAATATATGGAATCTAATTACATAGTAAATACATAACACCGATGTTATATTTAAGCACCAAAGAACCATTATACCGCAAATGAACCGTTAAACAGCTTGATTAAATACTCGAGTATGACATAGATAAGCGTTTTTGTAATATTGTAACTTAGTAATTATGCCACCCTAGTTTGGTTTGGTTTGGTTTAATTTTGTTTAACGTCCTATTAACAGCTAAGGTCATTTAAGGACGTGCTTCCATGTGTGTAGTGTATGCGTGCTTGCGGGTGTGTATGCAGGAGACAGGGTATGTTGAGGTGCTTGCCTCCTTGTGATAGCACGGATCTGATGCCGACATTATAGTGCTATCTCACTGAAATGACATGCCGATGGAACCCAGCACAGCATTCCGCCCGGTCACATTAATCTGACAACGGGTGAACCAGCTGTTGCCATTCCCCTTGATGCTTAAAGTTAAGCAGTGAATAACAACTACCATTTGTAATAACTTTGGTATGTCCCGGCCTGGGGACAGAACCCATTGCCTTCCTCACCTGGGCGAACGTTCAACATTCAAGCCAAAAGTTATGTGTTCCCAAGCATGGCGCTAGGAAATAAAAGGAAATAAAAGCGTATTACTAGTAAACCAAATGTCCTGGGTTCGACTCTTATAGCGGAGACATTTAATAATCAATTAGCGGAGACATTTAATAATTAATTACCTCTCTTACATTTGCTCCCACTCAGCGATACTTTCAAATAAATCACTATGACCCTTCGAAAACTCGGGACCCTGAGCCCGTTTTCATGAAACCGTTCTCATGCTCAAGCATGGATTTTGTGCTCAAGCTAGATTTCTTCTCCCGTTATAAATTAATAAAAAAATCTTATTTTGTCAATGGTTTTGATAATTATTGAAGCGACTTAAGGCTGAATACTGTTTTCAGTGTTTACATTTGACGTTTTGATCGTTTGAAATGATTTAAGCGAGTTACAAGAAAACTGGTTTGAGCACAGAATCCATGCTTGAGCATGAGAACGGTTTCATGAATACGGGCCCTGGTGGGGTAAAAATACTAGCCACTTCCTACCGACTCGGCTATTGAGAATTTCTGTTTAGCTAAAGCGTATAAGACTAGAAAACCAGGTTTAACTCCTAGCGGCGGCATTGACAAAATAATGACCTTTGTTACAATTAAATTATACCAGTTAACGAGAACGTTATTCATCAATGCCTCTTTATAAGCAAAAAAATAATACATCTTCGTAATAATCCATTTAGAAAAATCTGTAGCCGATGAAATGTTTTGGAAATGTAACTTTTCGTTTACCACTGGTCGCCATGATCTTTGATATTGATAAGAATAATATTAATAATACTTTGAGGCTCTTACATACCGCTTTATCACAACCTAGTTCGTAGGTCGCCTCAAAGCGGTTCACAAATTATTATCCATGGTTATATGGCCTTTTCAACCAGCTAACATCTTTCTCAACTCCCTTGGCAGCATACAGCCGGTGCTGCCATTTCGGCGCTCACACCTAGCATTCAACAATCCTAGCATTGCCCAACCACGTACTCTTTTACAGCTGAGTAGACTGGAGCACGCGAAGTAAAGTATGTTGTCCAAAGACACAACACAGTGCCGTGACGCGACTCGAACCCCCAACCCTTCGGTCACGAGCCCGGGGTCCTACCACTAGACTACCGTGCCTCTGTGATCTGGATTTAATATGAAACATTCAACATCTAATCTGGCGTTCCCTTCGTTTTTTTATTTTTATGATTTCGTCAATAATTGCGAGTATTGTGAGTGTAAAATCAGATGTATTGGCTGTATCTTCGTGTTGTTATCAATACGTCTGTTATGTGACAATCGGTTGGTGTACATATTTCAGCGGTAACCCTATGTAAGCGGTTTTCGCGCTTTAAATTTTTGCGCTACATTATGATAGCGCTACAAGGAGTTTCTGAAGTATCGTTTTCTATTGTATACAAGGTGCTAATACGTTAACTTGCTCATTTGCTATAATTTGAGCGTGTTAAGAAATATAGGATAAGTTTTTCTCAGTTGGAATCATCACCTCATAAATTGACACAAAAAAAGAGAGAACAAATATTAATATTCATAGTATTTTTCTGTAAATGGTTTATTGCTTTTGTATAATAAGGTTAATCAGCGGATACAAAATTATTTTTCAAATGATTTATGTATGATCGGTTCAATAAAAGGCAGAAATTGGAATTTGTATGAGCCTTGAATAACCCCGCCCACATCTACCATTGATGACGTCACACAGTTGTGTCTCCTTCGATAAAAAACTGTATAGCTCCGCCCAACTTTATTGTTGGCGACGACTTGAAAACTTGTCACGTTCTATGGTCAGGTTATAAAAGGATAATTCAAGTTTACGGGGAAAATGATTACTGAGTGAATATAAGTGTAGAATATATAGGATCTTTCATGAGTTTCCATTTCATAGAGATTAATGAAACGAGTCTAAGAAATTTTAAATTTAGCGTGCCTCTAGCAAGCTAAAATGAAAAATCAGTGACGAATTTTCATAAATTTCATCTGAAATCATAACGAGTGTAAGATCCTTTTTTTATCACATATTTAAGATTTGTGGCATTTATTAGTATAAAAACGACAATTTTCATGCAATCTTGAAATTTAAAAAGCCGACATTTTGACTCCAGTGCGTAAGTCTGTGACGTCATGTACTTGTCCTAGGCGTGACGTCACAATTGAAACAATTGAAACTTACAACCAATCACATGGCTGATAGGTCACACTACATGGGCTAATACGCAAACAAATATGACATGGATATATTCACTGGATATTACAGTACATTATGTGATAAAAAATATTTACTAATAGTTCTTCCATGGACTTCGTATTCGAAGATGACAAACATACCATTTGAACGGAGATTACCGCAATTTTCGATTGCTACTTTTCTCTACCATTGTAACAAAGCTATTACTTTCTTCAAAGTTTTAGTCCCTTTTACCGTAGTATCATGTTTGGAAACCTGGTGCTAAACTTCATAAAATGTTCCTACATGACATAGCGGTGTTGGATACTATTAGTTACCCCTGCGGGTATGACGTCTCCGGCACCGAATAAGTTAAAGCAGATAGCACGTACATACATGCATACGCATAGTACGAGGTGGGGGAACACAAAAATGAATAAATTAAATAATAACGACGAAAAAAATCGTCGTCTTTGATCGTCAATGATAGGATACGAAACAAAGAAGCATACCCTACCAGGAGGGAAAGCCAGAGAAATCCTAGCCCTCGGGATGAGATTTTTTAATACCTGACCCTCGGACATGAATCAAACCTCGTTGATAAAGTGCCTCATAGGCGTCTCATTAAAATGCTTGAAGCCAATAACATCAGTGAAAGAACATGTAAATGGTTGAAATTTTCTCAATAACAGGACACAACGAGTCTGTGTTAACGGTGAATTTTCTAATTGGCATCAAGTGACGAGTGGAATCCCACAAGGTTCAGTCCTGGGGCCGATTCTTTTCTTCCTATTTATCAACGATCTTCCAGAGTGTGTGCAATCAAATTTACTGCTATTTGCGGACGACACCACAATATATCGCAGGATAGATTGTCAATACGATGCTCAGATTATACGGTCTGACTTGGACAGCTTATACACATAGAGTAGCATTGGCTGCTTAAGTTCCATCCTGATAAGTGTAAGGTGCTGTAGGGTCGGTATAGAAGCTCCCCCCGGGGAATGCTGGAGGTAGTTGAGGAGGAAAAGGATACTGGCTTGGTGATGGATAAGCATCTAAGTTTTAAAAAGCATATATCCAAGTACAGGTGACTAAATTAAAGCAAACCAATCAGTAGAACTGATGAGAAGATCTTTCATATACTTAGACCAAACAAACATGTGTGCTACTATTCAAAACACTGGTGCGCCCAGTACTTGAATATGCCAGCTGTGTAAGGGAACCATATAAAAAGAAGTATCGAAAACGTACAACGTAGAGTCACCAAGATGTTACCTGGTATGAAGTACAAGTCTTGAAAGAGCTTTGATTACCAACCCTGAAGTTCAGAAGGGTACGGGGTGATCTCGTTGAGACCTTCAAAATACGGCATGGTTTCTATGACAACAGAGTAACAAGAGGGTCTGTTCCAACTCCATGACAGCAGGACTACGAGGGGGTACTCTCTGATAACAATGAAACAGCGGGGTAGACAGGACATCTGAAAGCACTGTAACGTAGGTTCGTCTGAAGCACCTATAGCATAGGTTCACTTAGTTAATGTACATTGCTTGTGTGAAGTATGACGCTTGGCATTGTGGGAATATTAAAGATGGCTGACCAAGTAACATGTGTTTGAATTACGTGAGACAACTTCTGAGCGTAACATGTGTTTGTATTACATGAGAGACAAACGACAACGTAACAAGCACTTCTACACAAATCGAGTAGTTGACATATGGAACAACCTACCAGAGGATGTTGTCAGAACTAAAAGTGTCAATAGTTTTAAAAAAACTAGGTTGACAACCACTTCAAAAATCATCCTGCAATGTATGACATGGAAACTCAGTTTGGATGGTGCAGGACTTAACCCAGAACCGACAAATCCCAATCACTTAGAAACCTGGGATATGTATACTTTCTTTTTCTGTGATGATTATTACTGTTTTATTACTAATATATGTGATTATCTCCCTTTACTTGCAATATAATATGTTATTGTTATTTTTACATATGTTTGTCGCAATAATAGCTCTCGAGAGCTAATGTTCCTTGTTTACCTGTATGCGACGTTGAATAAAGTTTCTTGTATCTTGTATCTTGTTGTAAAACTACAAACAGTTTCGGATGAAGTAGAACTGAACATAGAGGCGCAATAAGGGCCTGCGTTCAGAATCATCATAAGGTATCAGAAGGTAAGGCAATCAACACTATCACCCTCGGGGTATGATTTATATGTCATAACCTCGCGGTAGGGAAAAGTGATCTGTGAAAACAAGGAAAACTAAAGGACGATGTTTCTTATTGCAATTGCAAAAAGATACTGCAGTGTGATTTTTGTTTGTTGTTAATATTTACGCATTCGCGACAAATGCTATTGAATTGATGGAGGGTGTAGGGAAGGGAGCTTATATTGATATGTCCTGATTGTCTGATAAAGATTTAGCACATGTTGATATTCAGTTTTAAGACATGAAACTATGAGAGTTGCTTCCCTTTGGTTGTCGGATTATCCAAATTAACGAAATGCCAATCTTTGAGACCAAAGGTTGAAATCATAAAAGTACAAATTAAAACGATAAGCATATGAAAGAATATTAAGATATCGATCCGTGCTGAGCTCTTAACATAAAAAACATCCGTGACTTAGGTAGCTTAGGAAAAACTATATAAAAGTAACAAGAACTTTTCGAATCTCCAAAATTCAGTTTCCGCTCTTTAACTTTCATTTGGAAATAACAGTAGCACAGTTGGGCCAGGTCACTTCTGTTGACCAAGCTGTTCAAACGGTTAGAGCGATAACATAACAATGTGAGGTCCAGAGTTCGAATCACGGTCTAGTCATGCTGAATTTCTACACTCAGAACACAGTTGTTTATTATATTTTGTTTTATTTATCTTTTAAAAGTCCCGCAAGATATTTTTTTCTTTTAAAATGATTTATTAAAATTATTGTCCTGCCGTAGAAAACAGTTTGCAGAACTTAGTTACAGTTTTTGGCAGGTGTAAGAGGACAAACTTCGACTGGTGCTAAAATTGAAAGTTACAGGTGAAAGGAATTCATAGGAACGTGGACAGACATTTTAAGGAGACTTCTAAAGATTGGTGAACTATGAGTGATTTGTAGTTTTTGGGAACATGTGTCTATCAGGCCAGTGGTTAGTGCGGTAAGCACTTAACTGACCTGAGTGACATATTTCATGGCGTTGCAAAATACCAATCGTACTGGAAGGAAAGAAAGAAATACTGAAAAATACAACATTTAATATCATATTCAACTTCACTTAAAGCGATATTTTCCTGCTATTTTAGTTCTCAGAAAATATACAGTGTTGAGCATCATCGGTCTTGTGTAAAGAATTGAATAAGTCTATGTAGGTAAAACATAAAAGTAAATTATGCTGTTCTACGGATTACGGAAAACTACCCCAGGTTAGGTGCGTAACCTGGGGTTACCTCCCTTTCAACCTAAGAATCGGAAATATAGCTCTCGTCAAACGCTCATAGAGGAACATCAGTACATAGCAATGTTATAATTCTGTTTGGTATATTTCAATTAAATGATTTAAAATGATCTTCATATATTATCATCGAAATATCTTATCATTATTTCGAAGTAAATTACGAAAATTATTTAAACACTTTTATCAAATTCTAAAATGGGTTTCTAAGGATTAGGTAATGGTATGATCGCAAGACGTGTCACGTGATTTCGTCATGACGCAATTTTCATAGATGTTAATAAGAAGCTCGACAGACTGCTACGATGATCACTGTAATTTCATAAGAAGCAATCGCGAAATTAACTATGATTCGGTTTATATAAATTTGGTTAGTTCTTGTACAAAACGCTAGAAATAGTATATATATCCATTAACTGAACCATAATAAAATAAGATTCCATTTTCATAGTTTTAGAGTCTGTAATTGAACAGGCCATCGTCGATCCGGAACACCATTGGCATTTCTCATAAAAAACCCATTTCTTTTGTACAAGAAGGCCGAAGTGATCCGGATAAGCTCTCCTATATAAAAAAAGTGTCATAACGAGGATAGTGAAAACGAGGTTAATGAAACAAAAACATGATTTATATTGATTTCCAATATTGAATAACAAGTTCAGATGAATTACCGCATTACGGTCGGATGTGCGGTAAACGTGCTTAATGCAAGTCCCTTTCAGTCGGTTAGCCCGAGTTTTCTCTGTCCTGTTATGGATTAGGGAAAGCTTGACTGCCTTTCATTGTGAGAGGATAATAAACACGCCGTGTTTCGATTCGTCTTCAATTCATTTCCGGAAAAAGAAAGACACATCTAAACAAAGAACCAACATGGACATACGGTTACGGAATTACGGATATACTAAAAAATAAAAGATAAATTTGTTGAATAAAGCTGCACACCCTTTCCAATCAATGAATCCCTCATGATCATGTATGGCTCAAGTCCTGAACCACTGGATGTTGACGTAATCAAATTACTAGACTATATACAATGTAGCTACTGACTGTACAGTAGTGTCCACAAATATGGATGATGCAACGTTCTTGCACTTTCGCGGAACGAAAAAGTTTTGGCTTTCATGGCTTCGATAAACGAGTATGCCGTCCATTTTTCTATGGCAACTGGCGAAACAAAATTATGGCAAGCCAAGTTGTCATTTATTCATGGAGCAATGTTGATCCAGTACTTAACCAAATTATATAAGATATCTCATATATTATATAAGATATCTTATAAATTATATAAGATATCTTATTTTAAGTTTATGAGATATCTTATATCTTTTATAAGATATCTTATATACTTTATAAGATATCTTGTAAAAGATATAAGATAAAAGATATCTAATATCTTTTATAAGATATCTCAATTAATTTTCTTTATAAGATATCATATATTATATAAGAAATCTCATAAAAGATATAAGATATCTTATATAAGATATCTTATAAAGAAAAGTTTATGAGATATCTTATAAAGAACGAGACTCTCGCGAGACTGACAACATCACTTGTCTTCTTTGTTGTAAGCAAAATTTATTGATTTCTGCTGATTATCCTGTGTTATAAATTCATGGTTTAAAGTTTGTGTTCATGTATTTTGTGAGTTAGCAGGTAAAGGACATGTACAACTGTTCAGTGTTCTTCCAAACCAATCAAATTAGTTAACCTACCCTCAGTGAGTCGCCCACCCCAAGTAGCTTGTTTAGAATTTGTCCCATTTTTCAAAGACTGTCCTATATGTTAATTTAGACCTGGTGGTATAGAATCTTGCAATCTACCAGATATAAGCAAATCTAAAATACACGAAGAATATTTATAATGAAATACAATTTATTATACCCAGGACATTAACTGCTTATTTTTACATTTGATCTAACTTGACCTCTCTAGGTTAATTTTAAGTCCAAGAAAAAATTCATAATAAAATATATTTATACTATATATGTGTACATATCACTATAGCAAGGTTATTTTATTATATTAAATTAATCTCATCATCTTTATTTATGAAAAGTGACTGGCACTAGATCATAAACTTAGGGAACTTAGATATAATTTCAAAAATGAAGAATGTCTTGTATTTCAGTTCCTTTTCCAAATTAATTTTATCACTCAGGGGAGCATATGGTACAAATAGGACTTTTCCCCCAAAGTTTGAAGCAGATTCCAAGAGAAATATTCAGTTTACTGATACATGTGCTTAACATTTGGGTTCAAGACTCAAAAACTTGTGGATAAGTATTGTATAACTCTTTTTAATAATAACATCTAGGATAGATATTTCAGCCCAAAAACATTTTTTTTTTTGATACAGAACAAATTCTGTTTGAGAATCAACTGTTTTGAACAGTTTTTTTTTTAAATATATAGCACCGACACTCAATCCATATTGATATGAAATATTTGAAATTTGAATATTTCTATAGTGCATAATTCCATAACCTTAAGTCTATAGGGACATGTCAAATACTACCAGGTACTCGTTTATATATACAATGGAAGATATTATATATAATGAATGGGCATCACAGTATATATATATATTTTGCAGCACACTTAATAAGCATGTGACATGTCCCTGTAACCCACATCTAATTATAGGTAAGTAGTGGGATTATTAGTGGAAGCCAATATCAACACATCCAACTAATACAGTACTTTAAAACAAGAGCCCCATGGGCCTAACAGGTCACCTGAGTTGTAATGCAATTGTTATTTGTTGTTGTGATATGTCAAAAATAAAAATTACATATATATATATGTATAGCAGGGAATTTTGCCCCTCACCAGGGAGGAATTAGTACCCAAGGGGTTGTGAAATTCACATTTTGATTAAGCACATCAGGATATTTCCATCCATGAGAAGGTTTTTTAACATATCTGGATCTGGAAGTAGACAATTATTGTTTGAGCTATTTTGGCCCCTTTTGGCTCCGCCCCTCAGGCCCTTAGCGTCCACATGATCACATCATGTAAATGTATCCCCTCCCCAAGAGTAAAAGGGCGACAATTGAAAAAAAAAACCTTAAGATATACACCTCATATACATCAGATATACACCTTCTAAACATCAGGTATATACCTTCTATACATCATGTATACACCTCCTATAGGTCAGGTATACACCTTCCATGCATCAGGTATATATACCTTCTATACATCATGTATACACCTCCTATAGGTCAGGTATACACCTTCCATGCATCAGGTATATATACCTTCTATACATCAGGTATACACCTCCTATAGGTCAGGTATATATATACACCTTCCATGCATCAGGTATATATATACCTTCTATACATCAGATTACACCTATACATCAAGTACATCTTGTATGCATGCACATATACATGAGGTATATGTAAGGTCCATATTCTCTGTAGGTAAGGTACCTCATCTTTATAATAGTTGTCTGATATTGGTTCATATTGATTGCATGCACAGGAAATATAACATGTTTGCTTGTGCTGGAGTTTCCCATTTATGTTCCCTTATTGTGGCCTCTCAAGAACAAGAAGCACAGGCACATTATTAATAGCTCACCTGGAATAATATTTTTCATTAAAAGTTGTTGATTACCTCTTACCATACAGGAAATATCAGCTTGGGGATCTCAACAATTTCCATGTTATGACTGAAGGAGTAAGTCCTCAGGGATGGGGTGGGCTCCATTAGGGACTATCTTGGTATCATGAGTGTTTTTCCTCTGCATGCCCAGCAGCATTTGGATGGGATCTTTACTGATTTCATGTAAAATTTGGGGACTATAAGCCCCTTGTGGCAGGGCAGGACCCTGGCGCCAATCATGTAAGCATGGATGTATTCAGATGGTTACATGGTGGGGGATCTTAATTATCTTTACACCCAAACTTCCTCTATTGGCACCCAAATGCTCTGGCCCAGTGACTGATTTGCCTCTGTTTTTTTCAGACCTGAGATATGCTACAATTACAGGTTTTTGAAGATGAAATGTCTTATTTTCCTCTTTACCGGAAATATACCATGTATATACTTTGTATCATGTACATTGTATCTTCTGGAAAATGAGTCAATACACTATATATAATAGAGATGATAAATACAGGTACCTTATGCAATGAGGCTGTATTATAGAGGATACCCTTACTAAATAAATAAGGACTTTTTATGTACCCTGTATACCACTCTCTATATACCATTCTTTATATACTCTGTAAACCACTTCTTATTTACCCTGTTTACTAGTTTGTATAATCTGTATACAAATCATTATATAACCTTCTCAATATTTCTTTATAAAGATATCTTTGTTGTGTTTTATAATAAACAAGAGGCACTGAGTTAGGACAAGTCTTTCTAACAAAAGTGTATCCAAGTTTTGATGCTCAGCAATATATTATATATATATATATTACTACATCCAGGTATAACACATGTAGTTACTACTACTGACAGGTATTACACATGTATATATTATCACAGATAGGTATTACACATGTAGTTACTACTACAGACAGGTATTACACATGTATATATTATCACAGATAGGTATTACACATGTAATTACAACTACAGACAGGTACTACACATGCATATACTATCACAGATAGGTATTACACATAAATACTACTACAGACAGGTATTAAACATGTACTACTACATACATGTATTACACATGAATATACTATCACAGACAGGTATTGCACATGTATTTACTACCACAGACAGATCATACACATGCATTTACTATCACAGACAGGTATTACACATGTATATACTATCACAGACAGGTAATACACATGTAATTACTACTATAGACAGTTATTACACATGCATATATTATCACAGACAGGTATTACACATGTATATACTATCACAGACAGGTATTACACATGTAATTACTACTACAGACATGCTGTAAGTGTTACCATGTATCTGGCTTGTGTGAAATGCCTTTTAGGTCACAAAATACAATTGTATCTCTACAAAATATATCTTATAAGTGATCAATATCTCAAAGACTTTAAAGAACATGCACCTGATGATGAAATATCACTTATCTGTATACATATGTATCAAATAATGAAATATTACTTCTTGTCTGTAATAGTATAAGTAAATACAAGTTTATAACCAGTTTGAAACAATGAATTAATGTTCCTTACATTACAGTATATTGATAGAACATAGAATTACAAATACATAAGTATGTTCTTTAATGTCTGTGATAGTTAAAACAATTTTATCTGAAACAATATAATTAAAGATACATAGCCTGTCTGTGATAATAAATACAGGTGTATGACCAGTCTGAAACAGTAAATAAAAAAAAATGTCCCCATGTCTATCTATATGTTATACTCCACAGAGACCAAAATGGCTTTAATGCGGTCTGTGATAAGCAGCCGAAACAATTAATAAATGTTCCTAATATGTTTAATGTCAATTACCTGTCTGTGAATTTGTACGGGTAATATTACAATTTTATCAAATTTCTTTAAAAACATTTAGAGGAAATCCGTGAAGAAAATCAAGATAAAACATTTTAATGAATAAATTGTAAGTAATACATGCAGTAGGATCGTTTTCCTTCAGTTATGAAATACATAGGAACATCCATTTCTCCACCACTTACCCCCCATCTACTTTATAAAGCTTAACCTTTTAAAATAATGTTAATACCGCTATAACCAGACCTATTTGGTGGCATTAAACTCCTACTTTCACTTTCACATACTTCATTTCCGGTTAAGAGATACGTACGAAACTAAGGCTTTCGATTTAATGCTTTACCGAGCGCTGTGGAGGAGGGTTTATTATCTCAAATTCAAATCTCGTTCTTTATAAGATATCTTATAACCGAATTATATAAGATATCTCATTTAATTTTGTTTATAAGATATCTTATATATTATATAAGATATCTTCTAAAAGATATAAGATATCTCATTTAATTTTCTTTATAAGATATCTTATATCTTTTATGAGATATCTTATATAATATATAAGATATCTTATATCTTTTATGAGATATCTTATAAAGAAAGGTATATAAGATATCTTATAAAATATATAAGATATCTCATTTATTATATAAGATATCTTATAAAGTATATAAGATATCTCATAAAGTATATAAGATATCTTATATAATTAAATAAGATATCTTATATAATTTGGTTAAGTACTGGATCAACATTGCTCCATGAATAAATGACAACTTGGCTTGCCATACAAAATCATGACATGTTAATATCGACCCACGTTTCTCCACCATGTGATGGATTAGGGAATGCTTGGCTTTCTTTTATTATGAGAGGATAATAAACACGTGTGTTTCGATTCGTCCTCAATTTATTTCCTGAAATAGAAAGACACATATAAACAAAGAACCAACATGGACATACGGTTACGGAATTACGGATATACTAAAACACAAAACGATAAATTCCGGATATTTATCGATGGTATAACAGGCCCTGACCCCAGACCTAGACATTTTGACAGATACATGTCTGCTGTGGGGTCTAAGTCTTGTGTCAGGGCCAGATGAAACTCTGGCTATCAGTCGGTATACTTGAAATGACAATATAATTGAAAAGTGAAAAATATAAATTTCAGCATTAAACAGCATTCTGTTCCGTGTTATGGTCCTATAACACGAAACAGAATGCTGTATAATGTTTGTTTTTTTTAAATTAGCATGATAGGACGTTAAACAAAATGCATCCAAACCAAACGTACATTTTATTTTCTGCAATCTCTCCCTAGGTACCCTTCTTCATTTGACCTTCGTTGTATCGAAAATGTTAAACCCCAATGAAACAAAGAAACAAGCAAACACAGTGCTTGCCAGATCATCCAGATAGCTGATTTACAATAGATAAGGGCATTAGGCAAGGATGACTCTTCTTCCCGATGTCTTTCTTACAATTAATTTCGTTAAGCTTTATTTTCTTAAACGTTCTGTCAACAGCTAAGTTCATTTGAGGACGTATCTATGTGGGTGTTGTGTATATGTGTGTGTGTGTGTGTGTGTGTGTGTGTGTGTGTGTGTGTGTGCATGTGTGTGTGTGTGCAGGAGAACCCCAAATCTCAGATTGTTAAACTGTCGCCCTATCTGGTCAATGGAAGTGGCCTAACCCAACTGTGCTACGGCTAAAGTCAAACGAAATTAAGTGGAGATGGTTACTGTTTATCTGAAAAACAATATTGTAGTGGGACAGGGATTCTTTAGGTGAGAGATCTTACATTATCTCTTAATTTAGATATATGGCAACAATACACAATATAAGGTTATAGCTTGTTTTATCATTGTTGTTAAATAAAGGAAGTTTAATTTGTCCTTGCGCGTTGATGCTCTAGCATATTGTTAAAATGTAAAGTTTTTACATTGAAATGAACATTAAAGTTTGATAAATTGAGATTCATTAAAAAAAAAAAAAACGGGAACAAAATAAAAATGACATTTAGTATTTTAAGTAAATCCGTTGAAGAAATCAGTGTAAAACACAAAGCTCAAACAAGACGTTCCATGAACGTTTCTTCATTTTCATGTACAGAACAGGACAACGGGTCAACCCGCCAAAGACGTAAACCTTTGCTCATATTCTGATTAACAAGCGAGACCTCCAACAGCTAACAGAACGGTTATACAGATTTGCTAGATATAGAAAATAATGACAACACAACGTATTTCGAAATAGAGATACAGTAAAAAAAAAAATCATTTGGATGTATAATATCAAGATATTCGTAGATTTTTGATAATTGCAGATAAACATGGGACACAGTTATAAGACATTTTACGGTATTGCTTCTACGTATTTTCTTACAAACTTATAGCACCGTATTGCCCATCTTCTCGCCCTCTTTCTCCACTGAAGAAAATTCTCAATGTTGAAACAATTTCACAAGATGTTGCTTTATTCCCCGGAATGCCAATGCTTTCGGGTTCCTTGGCGAGAGTTGCGGCTTGGTCGTTTCCCTGATGCTGGCCGTAATCAGACTTGGTTCTAATTCGATAGGAGATGTCACTTTATCTATGCCATCTTATTTCTATTTATCTGAAGGAGATGTCCATTTTGGTAATCTTATAACATATCGACCGGAAATTGACAACTTCATTACAATGAACAAACTCGGAAACGATATTAAATATCCGGAATGTGACACAATTTTATAATTAAATTTATATTTCCTATCAACTTTTTTTTTATATTACTTAAATTTCTAGTGCGGAACCAAGAAAGAATAAACGGATTCATCTTTAATCAAAACAACACAGATACGTTGTCAATTGTCGTATCGGAATCAGAACGAATAATTTAATCCCGTTACCAAGAGATTTAATGACTTTTTCTATAGACTCGTGTGTCAGAAAGAAGGGATAATGCGACGATGTTTTCCTTAATTAAATGTGGCCCGCGTCAAGCCGATAACAATCGATCAGTCCCCGGAGCGATGACGCTGGATGTTCATAAGTTACTCTCGACAGAGTCACAGAGCATTGACAATATGCCACAACGCTAATAAAGATTCGTCTCCTTTTTAGTTGCCAATAAATATAAGATAAAGATATGTATCAATGATTATGATTGTAATACTGTACTATATCTTTAATTACCGTAAAAATGGAAATGTTCGCGTGTGGAAATGTTCGCGATGTGACTTGTAAGGACAACAAATACATGAAATAAATAAAACAAAAAAAATCTGTGATAGAGAAAGGATTATTTAATAATAATAATAAAAATTCGTAGGTCGTCTCAAAACGGTTCACAAATTATTATCCGAGCCTCCCTGGGGAGCGAACAGCCGGTGCTGCCATTTCGGCGCTCACAGCTAGCATTCAACAAATCTAACACTGCCCAACCACGTACTCATTACAGCTGAGTAGACTGGAACAAGCGGAGTAAAGTATCTTGCTCAAAGAAACTTCACAGGACCTTACCGTGACTCGAACCCGCAACCCTTTGGCCACCAGCCCGGCGTCCTACCACTGGACTACCGTGCCTCCATTATTTAAATCCAATTATATTTTATTAAACTATCTGATTGCATTCACATGATGAAAAGCTGGATATGACACATGCTGTCTAGCATAAACTAGCGTACTTAGGTACAAAAATAATTAAGAAATCTGTACAGAAAAATAAATCTGCCTCAAACAGTAACATTATTATTATTTAAATTCTAATTATTGAAAAGAAATTTTCCGTGGGTTTTATTGCATTTATTGCAAATAAATAAAAAGCAAAAAAATATATATATTTGCAAAACGGTGTCCTTCTATCAAATGGCAGATAATTTGAAAAAAAATATAGTAAAATTTCATCATCTTGCTGGTTGGTTGGTTGGTTTGGCTATGTTAAACGTTTATTTGGGTCTTCTGACTAACTTTTATTTCCTAAAACTAGGAAACATTAACGGATTCTGGTCGCACTGCTGGTAGAACACCAGAGAAATCTGTCACGGTGTGAACACGTCTATTTTGCGAGGTTGATAAGATGTTATTTTAGAAATAATTTAATCTTGCTTGTAGCAAGCATTTCCATTGGCTTAAAATTTGATGTTATCAGCCCATAACGTAAAAGAATGACGTCGCCGTTTGTAACGTCGCTTTTGATTGGCTGATACAGCAGCGCAATAATTTCTATAGGAAAAGAGTCCCCCAATAAAAGTGGATTTCCACAGGGATTGTGTATGGTAGATTAAATTATAAGCATTAACTTGAATATATTTTTCATGTTATGGAACTTATAACACAAAAAAAACGGAGTGTACTCTAAATAAACTGCGAAGCGGTGTATGATGAGAGTACACTGCGGTTTTTTTTGTGTTATAGCTCCATAACATGAAAAATATATTCAAGTTAATCCTTAAATATTTTGTCAAGGACTTCATTTCATAATTCATAACATTTTTGTCAGTATATTTTGCCGGATAATAGCAGTCTATTATGTCGACTATAAATATGGCGCGCAACCATGTTGTAAAGTGTGACGTCATTAGAGTTTGGCGCCAAAGACAACGTTTATATATTCCCGTGTGTCTTGACGTAGTTACGTTTTCGTCGGGGTAGTTACAGACTAGGAGAGTGTATTTTAAAATGCAGTTATCAGAATATGTTATGGTTTCCCTGTTGAAAACATTATACATTTCACTCAAAAGGCAGAATATATCGGAATTCTGTCATACGTGTGAAATACACGAGGTGCTCATCGGGAAACCATTAAATGTCCTCTGTCAATTTTTCATCAAATAAATACTGCGAGGTGGGTTATATGACAAGGGCAAATAGTTCTCTTCATATTGCATGTAAGGGCTTTATGTGAGTCATGTTCGTTTACAAGAGGTCGTGTCAATTTGTACATGTTTAATCTCACCTGCTGTGCTATGGTGTGCTATACAACTTGGGTGTGTTTTTACCATGTCTGTTGTTTAATGGACTATAATTCTAATTCCAGCGAAAATATATTTCTTTACCTCACACCTACTTTCAATGCCACTAAACAGTACAAATCTTCAGAGACCATCGGCCTTACCAACTTAGACATAGGGCCTTCGACCGTGAAAGGATAAAAACAAACTGTAAAGGAATGTATTACTCCCGACGTATTACGTAAAATTACTTACCAAAACAGATTAAGAGTTTATTAATGCTGTTGTCTGTTCGGAGATCCATTCCGGTGAGTGTTTCATTTCATTTGCCCCTGACATCTCGTCTGTAGGCTTGACAAGGCTATCAAATTTACACCGTGACCAGGGTCATGCCATTACGTCTCGCTCTACGGAAGCCTCTCTTCGTCACAAGGACAGTAACATCATCCTGGGTGGTCAATATTATTGCCGAAATTGTCTTAAGAGTCACGTAGTCGATGAAATACAGAACAAGGGAATATCATATGTGAACAAAAAACCTGTAAATCGAACACAAACTCGATGAAATTGTGTCAAAATATGAAATAGGAAAGATTGACACGGAGACATTTGAAAGTGTTAAGATAACAAGACCAAGTGTTTCAGATGGGCAAGCATCTTAAGTTTCACCGACGACACCCGTCATGTAAACCATATTTTTGAAATAAATACCATATTTCATGCAACGATCTCGCATGTCAAACATTATCAAAAGCCTTATTACTGTCCAGAAATGTTACAGTAACGTGTTGCTAGGAAAATGGTATGCATAAACTACCATTTTTGTTTCTGATATGCTGTTTGCTGTTTGTTTGGAAAAGTTTCCGAGCACAAAAAATAAGAATGATTCTATCAGCAGTAATCAGTAAAGCAGTAAGGTTGCACCACGGTAGATATTCGGATCCTCTCTGGGTTTATTATTACCTTTATGTTATATCAACGATTTGTCCTCTTTTCCCAGTCAGAGGGTATAAACTCGTAAGCACCAATCAGATTAAACAGTTAAGCAAGCATATCATAACGCCAACTATTACTGTACTTCAGATATTTATCAACAACAGCGTCCCATCCTCCGTTTTACCGGATTTAGGTTCACAACAAATATTTCTCACTTCTTCTCCAGTATAGTCTTTATCTAATAAGCCATCTTTCTCTCCACCTACAACACTTTCAATCTCACCCCTTTTTTCAAAATAAAGTTTTTCACGTTTGTTTATATACGTTTTATTTCACATACATATTACCACAGGCTACTCCTATATCATCAATGACTATACGATTATAGTAAGAGGAGCCTGAATAAAGGTGAGGCAAAAGTTCCCTCCGACACCGGAGTCGAACCCGCGTCCACTAGCATACCGGCGTTTAATCGCATTAACATAGAGAACATCATTGAACACGATGTATGGATCTCTAACAGTAGCCAGAAAGGGGTGACGTTCACATAACCTGAGGTCGTATTCATTAAACTCTTCTCGTGCTCAAACCTACATTCTGTGCCCGAGTCCAATTCCTTGTGCCAGTTATAAATTATTAAAACGATCATATTTTGTCGGATATAACACTCGGATTTTATCTAATCAATAACGACCAATCCTGTTTGATGATTGAGAAAATAACCATTGGCAACGTTTTGCTTTTCGCGATTTGATTGGTTGGTTGAAAGGTCATCCGAACATCATCCCCAACCAGCCACTGTTAGACCTCCATACGTAGTATATTATAGAAATGTGTATTTTAACTATATTGACCGGGGTTCAAACGCCGTCAAAACGCTCTCAGCTACCGTGAAATTATTATCAAACTTAAAAGTCCCCTTTTATAAATTATATGAAGGCGAATCGTTCAAATTTTAACGGAAATTAAACGAAAATCAATATCTTATACCCTGCTCAGAGCAACCGACCTTGAATAAGTTCACCTTTTCCCCAAGCTATCAAGATATACCAATCTTATGAGTTTATTTTCCCGACAAATCCGGATTCATTTCAAGTAATCTTTAGCAGAAGATCCAGTTTCAAACATATTTAGCCTTCGTGATTTATTTTGAGAAACGACCTTCAGAAAATAAAGTCAAATGCGACACACGGGACGACACATCATTGGCAACTTAACTAGTTCCAGAATTACAAGATTTGTTTGTTTGTTAAGAAAACCTGTAAGCTAAAATCGCCTCCCACTCCTTGATGAGGTCGGGGAGTTCAATCGTTGACATGGTGATTCCCGTCAAGGACACGCTCTGGTGTCGTTGTCATTCACATCCTAATCCTCATCCTCATCTTTCTGTATTTGGTATTAGTCATCCCGTAATCCCTCCCCCTCCCTACAAATCTGACCACCCCCTCCCTTTCCGTCCGCCGTTCGCCGCTCGCCGCTCGCCGCCATGCTCTTAACAAGCTATGAACATACTTAGAACAGAGAAAAGGATGACCCTAAGCGATTCACAGACTTAGGTATACCAGTATTGATGCAAAAAAATGCAACGATGAATTGGAAAATATTTTTTATCGGCATGACTATAGTTTTGACAAATCATTTTTGAAAAGAAAGCCATACCTTAGTGACTTCTATGAGAAAACAAATAATGAAGATGAAAAATAAAAATAAAAATGTTCCGATTGTAAAATTACAACTGGATAAGACATGGATTCGAACCATGGCCCTTAGATCATTTAACTGTTGCTCGAACTGACTGAGCTAACTGGTCTACGAAAGCATCATAGCCTAGACGAGTTATATCGAAAACAATATTAAGGGGAGGTTAATCTATATAACGAAAAACTTCAGTGGAGTTATTGAGTTTCTTGCCTGCAGCGGAGCACGGATCTGCTAAGAACTCGGGTCCGTTAAGTTAAAGAGTGCTATCAAGTAAACATGTATTACTACCATTGCCAAAATTATGATTTGTTTTACCATTCTACAGAAGCATTTTATACCAATCACATTATTTTTTCGACATTTAGGCATTTGAAAACAAAAACAAAAACTGAAGTAAACGACAGTACTGGAACAGACCAACGTCAGCTAAATGTTTACTTCTTATGATTGTTCCTGTTATACGATCAGCTTCAAAATGACACTGATCTAAGTGTGTTCGTAGCCCTGAATGGGTTTATTTCTCGAAGTGTTCATATTGAAACCTGCAGATAAAATGGAAATAAAGCGAGATCGAAAAAAATGTGGGTCTGTAACAGTGTTCGGTGTGTGTTGTACATATTTCTGTTCCGTTTGTGAAGTGTGCTATTGAACAGAGCTAGATAAAGCATAATCAAGTTAGTGCCGAATACATCCTAAAATTCAGTCAACATTATCCTTGAACTCTCGTTGTCACCGTGATGTCTCATTGTTTGCCGAAGCACAATTGAAAACCTTGCTTACTAGCCCAATGGACCGGCCATGTTTGTTTGTATGACACAAATAATTCACGCCACTAACTTGATCACTATTGTAACGATGAAGGATACAACATATTATCATGATAATTCAGGTTAGAAATGAGTCAATATGGACGTTTTCTGTAAGTCTGTTATCTTTCGTGTAGACTAGATTGCCTGTCGTAGTTTTAATACTTTCCGCCAGGCCTCGTTTCGAAATTGCATGAAGGGAACAATGATACAAAGGAAGGTAACTCATTCTATGTTTCACCAGCAAAACATTTGTTTACCATTTCTCGTGGAGAAATCGTGTATAATAAACAATTCAAACAAAATCGACAAAGCAATTGTGCATGTATTTTTCTCAAGACTCTATCACTCTGTACCAAGGAGGTATGTTCATGGTGAAGCAGACTCATTTTCATAATTGACAAAAACGTGGCTTAGGGTTCTTTCCTTTTTATTCCGATGCATGATAAGACTGACCAAACATAAAGAATAGTCAGGCTGACATTGTCACACTCACTGCAATGGGTTGTTTGTTTGTTTGTTTGTTTGTTTGTGTTTTACGTCCTATTAACAAGTATGATCATTTAAGGGCATGCCAGGTTTTGTTGTTGGAGGATAACCGGAGTACCAGTAGAAAATCCACCGACCTGCGATCAGTACATGGGGCAGTGACGATTTCCTGGTGTAAAATAAATTATCGCGACCTGACACATCGTCGTAATTTAAATTTCATGATGAGTTAATTATCAAGTATACTATACTTGAGAATAAAATGATTCGAATGTATCCAATCGAACCATATTGATCAGTTGACGGGGGTTTAAGCATCGCGCTTCCTTCTCGCGTTCGAGTTTCCCCCTTGCATCTGGGCCTTATTCGGAACTTCTCTAGAAGAATTAGTAAGAGACATACACCGTATTCCGAGTGTGTGAAGCAGACGACAACAGTGGCGCGCACGTCTGATCATAGTTACTGCTGTGTTATCGTTCTAGTTCTGATTTCTTTTGATTGATTAAAAAAGGAATCGTATTTTCCCAGAGTACATACATATGCAGGACGTGCATTTCGTCGACTTTTGTTTTCGACATACAGAAAACGTGAAAAGCATGAAACATTCTCGTTATTCAACAATGCTTTGTTGAATTCAGCGTTGAACTAAAATTGTAAAATTGTCCCGATGTCGAATGAAAGTTTTGTTTCATTGTTGTGTGCTAGAACTTCAATTTTCATGTTATTAAAAAAAAGAGGTAACGGATTTATAAACGTTAAGAAGAAACAAGAATTATTCACAAGAACAAGTTTTCTGGCAAAACTCCATTTAAACTTTTGTTCAAATTAAGCGTGCTGGCAATTTTAATAACATTTCTTTGATTTGATACATTATGATTCTGTTTACAAATCCGTTCACAATTCACAATCATTTCAAAATTGTAGGGTAGTTGAAGTTCAAGACAAAACATAAACATTGACATCAAATAGATCACAATCACACAGACACAAATTTATGTACGGAAACAATTCATGAACCAATTCTAATGTTTATAAATAGGTTATTAACTTCAAATTCCATTCGCGCCCATTTGGAGTGACGAACGTATGTGTAACAATTGTCTGCAGTTGACATTTCAATGATAAAAAAATATGTCTTCACATTTAAGTAACAGATTATTTTGACATTTTTATTAATCTTCTTACTTCAAAAACAAAAGAAATTCTGGGTAAACACATTCTTCAACATGTTTTTGCCACAATACTCATGCATCTAAATGAAATTTAGGCCATTCAAATTTTTTAAATGTAACATAAGCTTAAAAAATTGTGGTCCATTTTGTGACACGGTTTCATATCTTCCCTGAAGGTATTTGACTCTCAGCATTTCCGGTCATGCGGATACGGACTATTAGGATTAGGTCGACTTTCGCGTTTTCAGATGGCCAGGAGAACACACAATTCGGATTGTAAGTGACAATTGTTTAATCTCTGATTAGAATTAGTTGTATATGTCTGTTTGTAAATAAAAACAACCCATGAACGTGCTGGTTAAAGTGAACAATCGTAAACCACATCCTTAGAACTGAGGACGGTTGAAATCCTTGAATAACACTGCTGGTGGAGGCACGGTAGTCTAGTTGTAGGACGCCGGACTCGTGACCGAAGGGTTGCGTGTTCGAGTCACGTCACGGCACTGTGTTGTATCTTTGAGCAAGATACTTTACTCCGCTTGTTCTAGTCTACTCTACTAATCTGCAAATGAGTACGTGGTAAGGTAGTGCTAGAATTGTTGATTGCTAGCCGTGAGCGCCGAAATGGCAGCTCCGGCTTCATGCTCCCAAGGGAGTTGAGAAAGATATTGGCTTGTTGCAAAGGCCCGTTAACCACGGATAATAATTTGTGAACCGCTTTGAGACGACCTACGAATTAGGTTGTGATAAAGCGGCATATAAAAAACCTCGAGTTATTATTATAAAATTATGGTTGTGTTCAATACAGAAAAATTTTCCTTGACTATATTCTCGGTCAATTTAAACCATCTATCGCTGTATATTCTAACGCACATGAACACGAAAAAAGTCTCTAATATTTCAAAACGGATAAAGTGCGTTGCTTGTACATGTATCTCTTTAACTGCTAATAGTTCTGCCGTCTACATTTTTTTTTAACTTCCGTCCTCTCCTCGATCGATTTCAGGAAGACAATTCCGATATGAATGGGTTTTTACTTGAGAGACAGACAGTTTGGTCTCCTGATAAAATATGATTGTCGCCCATTCAATTTGCAATTGGCGAATTAAACATTTCGACCATGCCAATATCGAAATATGAGTTGAAGCCAGTCAATTTGACGATTGCTTAGTGCAACGTCTTTTGAAAATGAATAGAGATAAAGAGGTTTTTTTTTTGTTTTATTTAAAATCGATATAGGAGAATTCATGCAAGAAAATGGGTCGTCGTGCCGTTTTTTCCGGAACCCTTTTTCCATGCCGGATGTCAAGTCTTCTCCGCCGTTTAAACACATCCGAGACTTGATGACCGTACTTTCATTATTGATTAGTTGGTTAAGGTTTCTAAAGTAATGCTGTATTAAGCATTGGAAGATGTCTTATAGGTAATCAATTGCCCATTATGAATGATCGAATATTGCCACTTAATAACTAACAATTTTATCAAATATTTTCCCTTAAATTGTTAAATTAACCTTTAAAATTGGTTTATTGTTTTGTTTTTAGCCAGATACGTTCCTCTTTTTATGAAATGATACTCTGAATTCAAAAATCGTATTTTGATTTAACAGTTTAGATTTAGAAATTAAGAATTAAGAAAAAAAAGTTTCTCAAGGTTTTCAACTTGTAAAATTATAAAGAGTTGATCCTATTTTTAATGCCTCTGCACATGTATTTATTTGCTGCAGAAATTAACCACCTGTTATGTGATTTTTTTGCGTATGTGTCATTTGATATTTATCATTTACCAACGGACAATGTCACATATTTATCCCCATGTTCCATGACCTTAAATCTTGGAACGAGTAGGAAATTGGCCGGTATACATCTGTATGCCCATTAAAAACAACTTAGTTGAAGCGATTGCTGTCTTTTCAGTGCTTTTTAATGTTGAAGTTTTGGACAGAACTATCTCCAAAAAAATATCATAAAATCTATATAACGGGCGATATCTCTAAATCTTTATAATTTCTTTTTCCTATTATGGCGGCGCCGAGGGGAACATTTAATGTATTTAGCTCAATTAAGCGGCAAAGATAGTCTGTAGCCTAATTTCAGATTTCACTGTAAGATATACCTTGTGATGAATCTGTTTTAAATCCCGAGATTAGAAATGAGGAGCTGTATACGTGTCCAAGCTACTGATACGCACAGGGGATCTTCATCTTTTATTATCTGCACATGTAAGCGTTATATAGACGATAAATGAGTAACGGCGGTTGAGTAGATGCTGAATTACCATTTCATTTTCCTATTTGTTATAAGCCTGGGGCTCCCATATCTGCCCGAGAGGCCAGAGGCGCAAGGGCTGAAATGGACCCGAGGGTTGATGTAGTGTAGAATATCGAAATGGTCACATGTGTAACCTCTTTACAATATTCTACAAATTGTAAATATTTTAGTTTAGAATAAAAGTAATAAGCTTAGAACAATTTGAGTGTAACAGGAGCGTGAATTGTTTAAAAAAGTTGTTGAACCGGAAGTAAAACGGGTATTGCGCGTGCCGGGCATCAATATCGGTCGATCAAGAATATGGTCCTCTACAACTAACAAGTTCACATGTACTTCCTGTCATGGTGTCGATGTACGTAATACACTTACTTTACCCATTGGTTATATATATGTACTTCCGGTTATGGTGGATATGTTCTAAACTTACCGGACTCATGACCTACAATATTGTATAAACACGTACTGCCTACATTGTGCTTCCTGTTATGGTGGACGTGCATAAAATAAAACAGCAATTCTCAAATAATGTATATCAACTTATAGAGTGTGACAGTCGTCCTTATTGGCCCTGATGTAAGCTCGCAGGAAATCTTAATGTGGGAGGAAACCAGAGTACCTGGAGAAAACCTACGTAGTCCAGCAGGTGACGGATATGCCCAACGCTTACCAGAATCATGGCCTTTTATACATGTACTACACTTACCGGACTCATGGCCAATATAAATGTTTATAGATCAAACGGACATCATTAAAGAAATATGTCTGCTGCGAACACTATCAATATCACAACGTAATCAGACCGATACCAACATCATTGACATTCAGGGGGACATTAGCGTATATCTCTCACCGCCATCATTAGGTCTGGGTCACAAAAACGCTTGTCATCCTCAGCCCACCAACCTGATACTCTATGGAGATATGCTAAATGTACTGTATGTTATTTTGAGCTCTAGCTGTGTTGTTGTTGGTGTTTGGAGCTAACCCTTCTGATGAACCCGACAGCTATGTGGGATAGGGATAACACACAATACTGCATGGTCGATTGGGAGGCACCAGTCGAATTTAGCGACCAAATCTTCACCTTTAAGCCAGGGACGTTCTTATGTGTCACGGCGGCACATGACAAGTGTTCCTTTCCTGTCTTTACCTGTATTTCTGTTCGTGATCACTCTGTAACGCCTCCCTTGCCATCACCTCACTTTTGGCCATATTGCAAAAGTACGCCCTTGTGAGGAAAGCTATGGGTTATGTCCCCAGGCCGGAACATACTTAGGCATTGACCTGTTTTTGTATGGTATTTATGATCTATTTGAATGACACAGCTTTGCAAGCAAACAACATAATGCGCGCTAGTTCAATACTTCAATACAATACTTATTTTTACGTTTTCTCTTCCTCTTATGTTCTTTTTTAACTTATAATTTATATTTAAAATTAACAATGCCCGCCTTATCGACAGTCCACTCAATTTCGTTCAATAATTTGAACAGCGTATTGTCGCGTGCTGATTGGCAAACAAAGTAGTACTTTGAAATTTTAACAAACACTTCAATTTTATTCCTCAATTCAGTATCAATACAATTGCGTATGATATGTCTATAGGGTGATTTAAGTTTATCAATAGAAATCTGAGCTGAAAGTTTTAAAATGTCCTGGGTTTTTCCCCGGAACGAATTTTGCGCATAGATAAATACAGTAAACACCGTGAATCCGACCTTGACCTCCACGAGGGAGTTATTTTTGGAAGTTAATTCGAAAGTTTCTCTTTGCTCATTTTGTGAAGAATCCAGACGTGAATTTATTTGTTGATTGTATGGGAATCTGACTACAGGCGGTAGATTCTATAACGGCCTCGTTATTTGACATGTCGTGATCAGAAACTGGGGAAACCGTGGCTGCGAGACGCGTGAAACTGATATAGTTTGAAGTGAGTGATCTTGCGACGGAGCACAGGGCCGTCAGGGGTTCCTTACAAATGTCTGAAATGTTTATGTATGCTTTGAGTCATATCAGTAGGTCTGTAACATATGTGTCAGTAGGTCTATAGAATATCTGTATTTCAGGCATTTATAACGAACCCCTGTTGATCAGTGCAGTGTAACAGACGATATTTCTGATAAATTGCATGAGCGTTAAAATTGTTTCCATTGACGGCATTGGTGTTTTCAACCGATGTGCATTTTGTATGATATTGCAGACCTTGGTCTTGTTTTCGTTGTAATAAAAGTGTTTTTTATTTTATTTTTTATTTTGCACATAAAGTTACAATGACATTATCAAATCTCACAATGCCCAGCGATATTTCAGCAGCCGTCATGATTATTCACATGGGGTATTGTAGTTCCGGTCAGTGTTGTAATTAATACGCTAAGAATTGTGTCTCGTGCGGCATGGTAATTAAAGTCCCATCAACGACACAGCTCTCAAAGAGGCTATATAGTGACAATGCCATGCAAATGTAAATATATATTTGTGCACCCGGTGTGCCAATTTAGCTGCTGTTATGACGTGAAACCACGAGCAAGAAAACGGCGGACGTGGGCCGTCGTAGTTACGTCATCAGCTTCTATACATAGACAATGTATATATATATATATATTCCAATTATACATATATATATATATATACAGTTCTGAGATATTATCACTCGGATACGTACGTGGTATGTGTTTGTCGTGGTCGGTTTAAAGCGAAAGTATATCGTCCTAACAATCTATGAAAAAAAAATTAACATGCAATTCACTCATCGTTTTCAATGCAGTGCACTGGTCGATAGAAAATGAAAACGCAAGGAACGAATTAATTTGCAATGTTATATAACCATAAAAATGAAGTATCTGATCATTACTTAGCTTGATAAGTGGAAAATATATGTGGGGTGTAGAATGTAATAGCAGAAAATGTATGTGGGGTGTAGAATGTAATGGCGGAAAATGTATGTGGGGTGTAGAATGTAATGGCGGAAAATGTATGTGGGGTGTAGAATGTAATGGCGGAAACAATATGCGGGGTGTAGAATGTAATGGCGGAAACTATATGTGGGTGTAGAATGTAATGGCGGAAAATATACGTGGGTGTAGAATGTAATGGCGGAAAATATTTGTGGGGTGTAGAATGTAATGGCAGAAATTATGTGTGGGGTGTAGAATGTTACGGCGGAAAACATATGTGGGGTGTAGAATGTAATGACAGAAAGTATGTGTGGGGTGTAGAATGTAATGGCTGAATCCTTTAATTCTTTTTTTCTTTCTTGTTTTATTTTATTTCCATCCTTTCAAAAAACCTGTCATGTACCTGCTACTGTTGTCAATATAAGGTTGACATGGTCTAGGGTTATTTAAATAGCAGTCTAGATGAATGATTGACACCTAAGTCATGATCCTAATTCTGCTATTTGTGTATGTGTTCAGAAATATATTAAGTCTACTAACAGATTTTGAAATAACTGTTAATTATAATCCCGATGTGTATGTAAACATGTCTACATGAATACTCGGCCTTCAACACGGCTCCTGCTCTGGATTGTCAATGACTGGGTAAGCACACAGTGGTGGTGTGTATGGACATTTTAGTGTTGCCCAGTTATTATTGTTATCTGGAGTAAACTAATAATATTTAGTATTTAATATTTACTGTATTGAATGAAGGTTCCAGTTTTTGATATTAATATATGTTGTAAAATTTATAAAATTTGATTATTTACAAATGAGTATACACACATGGCTTTCCATTTTGAAATATATTTTATATATACTGGTTACTATGTGAAGAAAAAATAACAAAAAACCCCAAATGTATTTGTTTTATCTCAGTAATTCTATTTTTTTTATTTTTTATGTTGCTTAGTTCAGGGATAGATAGAGACTATTAAGTATTAAGTATTAAGTACTATTTAATGTTCCAAGCCAGTGCTAATATGTTAATGTCTAAATTATAATTATGTTATTGTTTGAAATGTATGTAAACCAATGAAGAGGGCTTGTATAGGCATAGCCTGTTGCCCAATTCCCATTGAATCAATTGATTTAATAAAATATTTTGAAATGAAAATGATTGACAGGCTATAGCTAAGAAATCCAGCAGAGTCTAGTACAATTCTTAGTTTTAATACAAAAAAAAATCTGTACAAAAATTCACTGAACAACATCGGTACACCTGAAGTATTTTTGCAATATTCTTAAAATTAACCAAAAGGTAATTCCAAGGACTCACGCAACAAAATCCCTGCCCATATGCTGCTTCATGTACTAAGCGTTGCGCTACTAGATTTGATATTAAAAGTAAAAAACTAGTGACAGCCGTCCAGAATCGTAGATACAGACGCTGCAAATGGTCATATTGAACTGGTGTTAATGGCAGTTTACTGTGTGATAGACTAAATATATTTACAAACCTTTAAAATCACATTTAGATAATCTCATAGAATTAGAATGCTGATTTTAAAAAGTATTTCAAGTAGCAGATAAGAAATAATTCTGAAAAGCGTTATTCTTTCTTCTAAATTGCGTATATATCACGATATTAGCTATAAGGTTATAAGCCTGGCCCCTCACCCTAACCCCTCCCTCCTCAACTCCATCTGGGGTGGGATGGAGGTTGAGGAGGGAGAGGTTAGGGTGAGGGTTGGGTGTCGGTTGGGGGATTAAGGCGATCGGAGGTCGATGATCGGTTTTAATGACCTCGATACATCTTGATTATAGATCACGTGACAGAACCATGTGTGGAACTCTTCCTGCCATGTCGTCAAACCGTGCTATCATACGTGATACTTCGCACCCAATGACCTTTCTTTTTAATGGCCTATATCAATAAACTCTTCACTTACAAGAACTCCGTATCTCATAAACTCTCTGTGTTTATCGCAAAAGAATTTCCGCCGTTGACTTTTAAATTATATCAAGTCGATAGCCCGACTTTATGAATAAATGATATAAATCTATTTTATGCTTCTTTTCCACATCACTTCGCGCAGTAATCGTTCGACCGGTTAACTACACACCGTTATTTATGACTGATGCGCGAAAACAATTAGGTCAATTAGAAATGCTAAGTAGATCAAAGAGATTCCACTGCCGGAGGCTATGTCCCCCATTAGGAAGAACTCGTAAATCCCAAAGACACAGGAACAATGCTATAAGCATGCACTCTATGCCGTCAGTTTATTATCGTATTGCACGGATTACAATAAGAATCGACCGCCTCGCCGTCGTCCTTCCTTCTCTTTCCTCAGACAATAAATGACCTTGTTCAAATTATCTTCCGATTATCCCACACTCTAATTTCTTTGCCCTTTTTTTTGTCTCTCGTGTAATTATTTCATCTCGCGTCTAACCAAGAAAACATTCATGGCGGACAGGCATTGCAATAAAACTACATTGACATGAACTCATGCAGCTTGTATTCACTGGCACACCAACACAGATTCTGATTGGTCGACAGGTAGTAAACCTTATTTTGTTTTCTAATTATGACAATATTTTCAAGTCAATAATGTAAACTAAGCTGGTCTGTTAAGCTAGGCGGACAGCAACAGTCTGTTAAACTGTGAAACTACTCAATGCGGACTGTAAAATTCTGATAAACTGTGAAACTCTTTAATGCGGACTGTAAAAGTCTGTTAAACTATGAAACTCCTTGATGCGGACAGCAACAGTCTGATAAACTGGGAAACTCCTTAATGCGGACAGCCACAGTCTGATAAACTGGGAAACTCCTTAATGCGGACAGCCACAGTCTGATAAACTGGGAAACTCCTTAATGCGGACAGCAACAGCCTGATAAACTATGAATTTCCTTAATGCGGACAGCAACAGTCTGATAAACTATGAATTTCCTTAATGCGGACAGCAACAGTCTGACAAACTGTGAAACTCCTTAGTCAGGTAAACTATGAAACTCCTTAATGCGGAATGTTAAAGTCTGGTAAACTATGAAACTCCTCAATGCGGACTGTTAAAGTCTGTTAAACTACCTCAATGCGGACTGTTAAAGTCTGTTAAACTATGAAACTCCTCAATGAGGAGAGCAACAGAGTGACAAACTGTGAAACTCCTTAATACAAAATGCAACAGTCTGACAAACTGTGTAATTCCTAATGCGGAATGCAACAGTCTGACAAACTGGGAACTCCTTAATGCGGACTGTAAATGTCTGTTAAACTGTGAAACTCCTTAATGCGGACAACAACAGTTGAAACTCCTTAATGCGGACTGTTACAGTCTGGTAAACTATGAAACTCCTTAATGCAGACAGCAACAGTCTGGTAAACTATGAAACTCCTTAATACAAAATGCAACAGTCTGACAATCTGTGTAATTCCTAATGCGGAATGCAACAGTCTGACAGACTGTGAACTCCTTAATGCGGACTGTAAATGTCTGTTAAACTGTGAAACTCCTTAATGCGGACGGCAACAGTCTGATAAACTATGAAACTCCTCAATGCGGAGAGCAACAATCTGACAAACTATGAAACTCCTTAATGCGGAATGTTAAAGTCTGGTAAACTATGAAACGCCTTAATGCGGACAGCAACAGTCTGGTAAACTATGAAACTCCTTAATGCAGACAGCAACAGTCTGGTAAACTATGAAACTCCTTAATACAAAATGCAACAGTCTGACAAACTGTGTAATTCCTAATGCGGAATGCAACAGTCTGACAAACTGTGAATTCCTAAAAGTCTGGTAAACTATGAAACTCCTCAATGCGGAGAGCAACAGTCTGACAAACTGTGGCACTCCTTAATGCGGACTGTAAAAATCTGGTAAACTATGTAACTCCTCAATGCGGACTGTTAAAGTCTGGTAAACTATGGAACTCCTTAATGCGGACTGTTAAAGCCTGTTAAACTATGAAACTCCTCAATGCGGAGAGCAACAATCTGACAAACTATGAAACTCCTTAATGCGGAATGTTAAAGTCTGGTAAACTATGAAACTCCTCAATGCGGAGAGCAACAGTGTGACAAACTGTGAAACTCCTTAATACAAAATGCAACAGTCTGACAAACTGTGTAATTCCTAATGCGGAATGCAACAGTCTGACAAACTGTGAACTCCTTTATGCGGAATGCAACAGTCTGATAAACTATGAATCTCCTTAATGCGGACTATAAAAGTCTGTTAAACTGTGAAACTCCTTAATGCGGACAGCAACAGTCTGATAAACTATGTAACTCCTTAAAGCGGACTGTTAAAGTCTGGTAAACTATGAAACTCCTTAATGCGGAGAGCAACAGTCTGACAAACTATGAAACTTCTTAATGCGGACAGCAACAGTCTGTTAAACTGTGAAACTCCTTAATGCGGACAGCTACAGTCTGATAAACTATGAATTTCCTTAATGCGGACAGCAACAGTCCGATAAACTATGAAACTCCTTAATGCGGACTGTAAATGTCTGTTCAACTGTGAATCTCCTTAATGCGGACGGCAACAGTCTGATAAACTATGAAACTCCTTAATGCGGACAGCAACAGTCTGTTAAACTGTGAAACTCCTTAATGCGGACAGCAACAGTCGCTTAAACTGTGAAACTCCTTAATGCGGACAGCAACAGTCTGATAAACTATGTAACTCCTTAAAGCGGACTGTTAAAGTCTGGTAAACTATGAAACTCCTTAATGCGGAGAGCAACAGTCTGACAAACTATGAAACTCCTTAATGCGGACAGCAACAGTCTGTTAAACTGTGAAACTCCTTAATGCGGACTGTTAAAGTCTGGTAAACTATGAAACTCCTCAATGCGGACAGCAATAGTCTGACAAACTATGAAACTCCTTAATGCGGACAGCAACAGTCTGATAAACTGTGAAACTCCTTAATGCGGACAGCAACAGTCTGATAAACTGTGAAACTCCTTAATGCGGACAGCAACAGTCTGATAAACTGTGAAACTCCTTAATGCGGACAGCAACAGTCTGATAAACTGTGAAACTCCTTAATGCGGACTGCAACAGTCTGATAAACTGTGAAACTCCTTAATGCGGACAGCAACAGTCTGATAAACTGTGAAACTCCTTAATGCGTACTGTTAAGGTCTGATAAACTGTGAAACTCCTTAATGCGGAGAGCAACAGTCTGACAAACTATGAAACTCCTTAATGCGGACAGCAACAGTCTGTTAAACTATGAAACTCCTTAATGCGGACAGCAACAGTCTGATAAACTGTGAAACTCCTTAATGCGGACAGCAACAGTCTGATAAACTGTGAAACTCCTTAATGCGGACAGCAACAGTCTGATAAACTGTGAAACTCCTTAATGCGGACAGCAACAGTCTGATAAACTGTGAAACTCCTTAATGCGGACAGCAACAGTCTGATAAACTGTGAAACTCCTTAATGCGGACAGCAACAGTCTGATAAACTGTGAAACTCCTTAATGCGTACAGCAACAGTCTGATAAACTGTGAAACTCCTTAATGCGGACAGCAACAGTCTGATAAACTGTGAAACTCCTTAATGCGGACAGCAACAGTCTGATAAACTGTGAAACTCCTTAATGCGGACAGCAACAGTCTGATAAACTGTGAAACTCCTTAATGCGGACAGCAACAGTCTGATAAACTGTGAAACTCCTTAATGCGTACTGTTAAGGTCTGATAAACTATGAAACTCCTTAATGCGGACTGTTAAAGTCTGGTAAACTATGAAACTCCTTAATGCGGACTGTTAAAGTCTGGTTAACTATGAAACTCCTCAATGCGGAGAGCAACAGTCTGACAAACTGTGAAACTCCTTAATGCGGACTGTTAAAGTCTGGTAAACTATGAAACTCCTTAATGCGGACAGCAACAGTTTGTTTAACTGTGAAACTCCTTAATGCGGACAGCAACAGTCGGTTAAACTGTGAAACTCCTTAATGCGGACAGCAACAGTCGGGTAAACTATGAAACTCCTTAATGCGGACAGCAACAGTCTGATAAACTGTGAAACTCCTTAATGCGGAGAGCAACAGTTTGACAAACTATGAAACTCCTTAATGCGGACAACAACAGTCTGTTAAACTATGAAACTCCTTTATGCGGACAGCAACAGTCTGATAAACTGTGAAACTCCTTAATGCGGAGAGCAACAGTTTGACAAACTATGAAACTCCTTAATGCGGACAGCAACAGTCTGACAAACTATGAAACTCCTCAATGCGGAGAGCAACAATCTGACAAACTGTGAAACTCCTTAATGCGGACTGTTAAAGTCTGGTAAACTATGAAACTCCTTAATGCGGACTGTAAAAGTCTGGTAAACTATGAAACTCCTCAATGCGGAGAGCAACAGTCTGACAAACTGTGAAACTCCTTAATGCGGACTGTTAAAGTCTGGTAAACTATGAAACTCCTTAATGCGGACTGTTAAAGTCTGGTAAACTATGAAACTCCTTAATGCGGACTGTTAAAGTCTGGTAAACTATGAAACTCCTCAATGCGGACTGTTAAAGTCTGGTAAACTATGAAACTCCTCAATGCGGGGAGCAACAGTCTGACAAACTGTGAAACTCCTTAATGCGGACTGTTAAAGTCTGGTAAACTATGAAACTCCTTAATGCGGACTGTTAAAGTCTGTTAAACTATGAAACTCCTCAATGCGGAGAGCAACAGTCTAACAAACTGTGAAATTCCTAATGCGGAATGCAACAGTCTGACAAACTGTGAAACTCCTTTATGCGGAATGCAACAGCCTGACAAACTGTGAATTCCTTTATGCGGAATGCAACAGTCTGACAAACTGTGAAACTCCTTTATGCAGACTAGAAAGTCAATTAAACTCCTTAATATGGAATGGGATGTTTTGATAAGCTCAAAAACCTCCTTAGAGTGAACTGCACAATATTCAATTCAATTCAAACCATCAATCGGACCTTTACTCGGAAAGTCTGACATCTCTATCTTTCTGTCTATCTGTCTATGTCTGTGTCTGTCTCTCTATCTCTCTGCCTGTCTATGTCTGTGTCTGTCTCTCTATCTCTCTGCCTGTCTATGTCTGTGTCTGTCTCTCTATCTCTCTGCCTGTCTATGTATGTGTAGATTTTGTGTATGTCAGTATCTGTTGTTTTCTTAAATAGCAATAAAGGAATGTAAAAGATGATATGATAATGATGATGATGATGGCTTAGAAGAAAACAATGTGTTTTTTGTTTGTTTTATATGTGTTTGAATATGTCATATTTATGTCAAAATTGTTTATGTAAAATCTTTGAAAAATAAACAATTAATATAAAAAAATTCAATTCAGTTCAATTCAATTCAATTCAATTAAATTAAATTCAATTTATTTCCGTAAGTAGTTTTACAATTTATAGGATTTGCATTTATACATCATCATCATCATCATCATCATCATCATATCATCATCATCATCATCATCATCATCATTATCATTTCCACGGATCATCATCATCATCATCATCATCATCATCAAAGATGACACAAACAGTTAAAATCTGTAATGCCAATTCCGGATAAATAAGAACTTCGGCTATCCAGAATGTATAGGCCGGACTACGAAAGTCGTTGCATACGCTTACCAGAGGTTAGGCAATGTTAAATTTGAAAAATGTTATTATTTTCCCGGTATTTTTATATCGACGTAAAAGACACAGAGATAAAATCAACTACATTAACTAAAATGTATGAAGAACATTTTTACATGGACAATTCTTACGACCTTTCGATTTAATATCACCAATGAACTGTCCTCGTCGACTTTCTATCTAAAACAAGACTAATAAGTTAATTGGTTGGTGGTAATTAGCCAGACATCATTTATTTCCGTGCTGTTAATTATTAAAACAAGATTGAAGTGACACGCACGTCACGGAATGGTGTGATACATCTATAGTGAATGGCTTTTTTCCGGGCGAGTGATGTGTTTTTCCCAATGTGTCTGATTAGGTAAGTAAAGTAAGCAGATAGCATATAGGAGTTAAAGTATACATGTACATACAAGTAAAAATGTCCAATCCATGTATGTAAGATGGCGGAGAACATAGAGTAAAATACAAGATGACATCATAGCAATGTTGTCAACATACAAAAGAAAATATATAATCATTGTCAGTGGCACAAAGCTGGAACATACACGATTGCTCAGATATTAAGTATAGACTTTCTTTTAGGAGTAGCCTGAATTAGAAACATACTAAGGTCTCTCAATTGTTTTACATTTTTGCAGGCGAAAAATTGTATTAATTTATAGACGGACGGACGACGGAAACAATAGGGTTTAATATATTTGTTTTTGTAAAAATCACATTATATTTTCAATTACAATTTAAAATTTGCTCAACCAAGAATTCCGTGCTTAACCCAACTTCTTACAACTCGCTTAAATCATGTGAACCAGCCAAACGGTCAAGTATAAATTTTGAAAACGGTATTCGGCTTTTAGTTTCATCATAATTCTTCCTAATCATCGAGAAAACGTGATTTTTTTAAATTAATTTATCGCCGGAACAAGAAATTAGGTTTTAGCACAGAAACTGAGATTGAGCATGAGAACAGTTTGATAAATACGGGCCCATGTGCATTAAGATATGTTGGTGACAGGAACGATCAGATCCGCATCATCTTCATCTATGTTATTTGATGTCGGTACTTTTCATTACGGCTATAAACAAGTGATATTAACGCAGATGACCTTTATAGACAGGTGTCTTTATGTACGGATTGTAATTACGTTTTTTGATACAATAACTTATGCGGGAGAGTAGATATATAATTTTACAGATCATCTTTACATAGAAGGTGTGAGGTTGGTAGAACCACGTGGTTATTATATGAACAGGCGGTCGTTATTAACACGTGATCGCTATAGACGCATTGTCTTAATAATCACATGGTTAGTAAAGACACGTGTACTTTATTGGCACGTGGTCGTTATATACACGTAGTCGCTAGAGACACGTGGTCACTATAGACAGGTTATCTTTTTAATAACTTAGTCGTAATAAACAAAACGTCTTGTAAGCACGTGGTGAAGCGGTCGTTATTAACACGTGATCGCTATAGACGCAATTGTCTTTATAATCACGTGGTTAGTAAAGACACATGTACTTTATTAGCACATGGTCGTTATATACACGTGGTCGCTAGAGACACGTGGTCACTATAGACAGGTTGTCTTTTTTAAAAAAGTGGTCGTTGCATGCAAGCGGTGTTTATAGACAGTGACCTGAAGATATTTTTTATGAAATCCTAAATTTCACCTTCCCGTTAAAATTCAAAATGAAAAATTTCATCTTCATTATCTGCCATTAAAAAGTACAAAGCATGATATAAATGTATAGAATTATCAAAACGGGAAATAGGATAAAAATCAGAAAGTGTGTAGAGTACATTTTTCCATCATCGAATGACAATTTACTATCGGTAAATGCGCGTTTATCGCCTCTTTGAATCCTTAGTAATCTTAAATACACAACTAAATCGATATCAGACAGTATGTTTCTGTCTCCGATAACACACATTGGAGGCATCAATGACTATTGACGAACAATTTACTTATTCATTATTTATAGGATAATAATTTTAATATAGATTATGGTTCATGATTTCGCCGGGTTGGCGAGAGCGTGACCTTATATTTCTGAATCGAAAAGGAGATAAAGAGCAGGGTTGTTCAGGGCATAGTGCGCTTAACGTAGAGTTAATGCTTAACTTAACATATCGAAGAAAAAACAAACAAACAAACAAACAAACAAGCAAGCAAACATAACAAAAGGCAAACTATTGATGAATTCAAGTTTATCGTCTGCAAATAAATAAAGAAAAATCGACAAAAATAATTTTCTGATATTTTTTGAAAATTGTATTTTTCATATTTACGTAAATGACCTTTTAAACTGACATAGTTTTGAATAAAAAGGTACAGAAAGAAAGAATGTGTTTATTATGATTGATATTAATAACGATCTAAATATTGATGCGATATCAGTATATTCTGTTCCGGATCATGTGCTGACGTCATGCAAATAAAGATGTAAGGTGTACATTTCTCATCATAGGAATATTTTTCTGATTTTGTTTTGGTACATGTATATAATTTTTGAAACACGAATAAAATAAAGCATTTTTTTCTATTTAGATATTTTGTTCTCTTCTTTTACCTTGTTATAAGCAGGGATATTACTAATTTGAATTCTATTTTGATTGCTTAGAAGAATTTGTTACCGTGAGCACTCTATAAAGAATATTTTCGTTGCCAACTGCTGAAGAAGTGAGAGATGTGAATATCTTTTTCTAACTAGATCAGCACAAACAAATAAAAAAATATAAATAATAGATTAAATTATAAAACTGAGCAACGTTATTTCTCTTGTGTTCCGAAATGTTCAATGTTAATTTTATTTCCAAAAAAGTACAACCTATAGGTACGGAATATTAATACAAATCCATACATACAAGTACGTGCGTGCCAGGACTGCGTTTTACTTGTGTAAACAAAGGAGTGACATGTATTTTGAATGAACGTTCATCATAATGATAAACTAGATATAGAAAAACTAATAAAAAAATAACGTTTTGAAGAAGAATAAATGCATTGTTGTTGATTCATACATTTAAACTGTGGTAACCGTCTTCGTCTTCATAGATGACACTTGTCATATATATCAAGGTCAAGTTCTAGTAATCTCAAATCCTCAAAGCAGTACCGAAACAGACAATGAAACAATACCTGCACTAATGAGCCAAATCAATAACATCGACCTTCATCTCATCTTAATCAACTTGCATCTCTTGAAACGCAGAGTTGTCAGTTAGCAGTTGACATTTGTTACGATATTCGTAAGAAGCAAGGTTTTCATTACAAAATCAACGGTCACATGTTAACGTTGTTTGAAGAAGCAGGGATGTTTGTATCAAGAAAGGGCAAGTTCACGATTGAAAATGAAATTCGAAATCGTCCCGCTTTTACGTACAGCTTAGTAATCAACCGTCCCTGTTGGTCATATTGTAAGTTAAGATTGAGGAAAGCGGCTGAAATACGAGTCTATTAACACTGTTGGTTTGGAAAGCCGGGATGTTTGTATCAAGAAAGGGCAAGTGCACGATTGGAAAAGAAATTCGAAATCGTCCCGCTTGTCGTAAAGCTTAGTAATAAACTATTCCTGTTGATCATGAGAGTAAAGATCGAGAAAAGCGGCTGAAGTAGGAATATCTGTTATGTTATTGATTTCAATATTCAGGGGATATATACGATCTAAGTGGTAAATATATTTCTTGTTTTTCCTTGATAACACAAGGCCAATAATTCTTAAAGTGAATTTGAAGGTCTTGGTAAAATGTTTTAGTTGCATGCCCTGATAAACTAAATCTTCATTATATGCAACCTCATGCTGCAAAAACATGTCGGTCAAAGAAAGGCGCATTTTTAATCCAATAAGAATCACTCCAGTCGGCTAGAAAATCTTGTCATTGAAAATAAAAAAATATATTCTGTTAACCAGTTGTTGAATCATTCTACAAATCGCAATTTAATGATTCGTGATAGCGAGCATAAATGGTAGTGAAGGATGCATTTGAATCCTCTTATTTTACGTCTAATGTAGCAAAAACAAAACAAAAACAGTAAAGAGATAAAAATATTGATAGTTTCGTTTTGTTTGTGCTACTATACAATGGAGCAATGGAGCAAAATGGACCTCAATCTTTTCATTTCTTACCAAATTATCCATTGTTTTCGGCGATGTGTCCTGATGCACATTGTTACGAAGACGTTCGACACATCCACCACGCTCCACACTACGAGTGCGACAAAACAGGCGACGTTAAACCCCACTAACAAAGAAATGAATATATACTAAATGCATTGATCATACCCCAAAAATAAGAAGAGTGGAGAATAATTCCTTCGTTTTGTATCATTTTTAAATACAGTTCAGTTTTTAAATATATTTTTTTGAATTTTATCACTTAATGCTTTAGAAGACACAATACCATCGCACAATCATCCTGTTACTTAATCGATAAGTTTTCAATCCATTAGCAGGAAAATAGACGCACTTAAGTTAATCTTATTCCCCATACAAAAATGGCGACAATAAATACTTCCTTGAGGCTTTTTGCGGTTTTCAAGGTGTGACCTATCAGCATAGTCCACTAACAGGTTCAACGCTATTTTTGTCAAGAAAAAATAAAATGACTCGGACAATGTTAAAATGCACATTTCTCATCTGTTCTTTGCATAACTGAATTAACAGGAAACATATGTGTCCATTTCACAGGCAGAGAAGTAAATCACGGTTTCGGCCTAAATGGTAATCTATTTCATACATGGAGCATTTCTCTGTGATGACGTGGCTTACGGGACGACGTGACTCCGCCAGTGTCTTGGGGCGACACTTTCACACTTCCAGCGCGCCGAAAAGAGATCGTGATTTTAGAAACCCATGATGATTACTTAATTCAGAGAAAAACCTAATGTTCGTGTGCATCGTGGCTGTAGATGATGAAATGGGATTTTTGTAAAAAGGTGTTTGGGCCGCAGTGGACACTGCCTTTAAAAAGCATTGTTAGTTTGATTCAAAATATTTTAAATCCCGTTTTGCGTAGGAGGTTTCGTCCTTTAAAATGCTTTTAGGATTACACGGATAAACGTATATTGATTCATGATTTTTAAATATTCATCGCAATAAACATGCAAATTTTCATAAAACATTTTTCATAACACTTTTATATATTGTACAAATGTTCCAACACGTGTATATCTCATATAATGTAAAAATATACAAATGTTCGTTGTTTGTCTATGAAAACTATCTGCAGTGCGGATGTTTACGCTGTTTGCAATGTTTAATACTGTGTAAGACGTTCGCAAGGAGCGGGCTTGCAAAGACTATGTATGTTGCTAAATTGACAACAATATATGATCCTTTTTTATATAAACAAATAACAACCTGAAATATGTTGTCGTATTCAGAAAGTGATATGAAAGGTGTATTATCACCAACAACGGGAATGCTGACATTTCTTTACGATTGTAAAATAATTAAACCATACAGAAGGATTCCGTCTCGGCCGGCGCTGTTCTTTAGTGAGTTGGAAAGGAAGAAAGCAATCCATCTTGTTCACGGGTCACCGACAGCCAGCTCGCGCTGGGACAGACATAATTGAAAAAGAGATAGGGTATTAGGGTCTATATAATGGTATCGATAGACCGACCGGAGTCCGTACGTAATAACTTGTTCATTACACCAGCGGGCTAATCATCTTAGCTAATTAAGAAGACATAGAATTGACGTACGCGGACGGAATTAACAGCCGAGTAGGGGATATCGGTTTTGTGTACGAGAGAGCAGAACACAAGTGCTAGTCGTGAAGGAACATCGAGATAATGTAAGAACACTGTAGATAAAATTGTTTTTATTATCTTCTTTTGTAGGGAAACGACACGGGTTCATAACCACGACAGGAGGCGAGGGTACCAGTTTTGTATGAGAGAAAGCGGAACAATAGAGTTTCAATATAGACCAGAAGTAGTTCAATTACTTGAAAGACGAAGAAATGCAGAGAAGAGGATATTGCAGCAATTTTATTTACCATGTTATTTTTTAATCACATAATGTACTGTGTTATTCAGTGAATATACCCATATAATATTTTTTTGGCATATTAACCCATTCAGCCCTGTGATTGGTTGTAATTTTCAATTGTTTCAATTTTGACGTCACGCCTAGGACAAATACATGCCGTCACAGACTTACGGACTGAGTCAAAATGGCGGCTTTTTGCATATCAAGGTTGCATAAAAATTGTCGTTTTACACGAATAAATGTCACAAAACTTCTCTATGTGATAAAAAGGATTTTACACTCGTTTTCATTTCATATTAAATTTATGAAACTCGTCACGAATTTTTTAAGCTCGCCAGAGACTCGCTAAATTGAAAAATTCTTCAACTCGTTTCATAAATCTCATATGAAATAGAAACTCATGTACGATCCTATATGTATTGTATTACACGAGCTCAATCAAGTCAAGTATGTGATATTCCCTCAAGTAGATCATAGAAGTGTAATTAGGATTGTTAATGGGAATACATATACATGAGGTGTTGAGTTCGTGATTTTCTTTTATATATAGATACACAAGCATTCTACAAGGGAGACAGGGATGTCAAATGTTTGTTTGTTTGTTTGTGTTTAACGGCCCATCGACAACTGTGGTCCTTTAGGGCCATGGTGATTTATCTATTTATTTTATTCAACAAACATGAGAGTAGCGAAGATAAAATCTGATAAAAATGCATATTTTAAAAGCATTCGATCGCATTGTATGTGTAAATAATCTGAACATTCTATTAAAAAAAAAGTTCTATTGTAAATGGAGTGTCACATGCGTGGCATGTAGGTGGATCTGCTCGTTTTAAGAGGTACGAATGAGTAGGATAAGTGTGCCCAGTGCGGAGCCGAGAAAGGACAAGTTCCTCTCTACGATCTTTCCGGCTGGGAACACATGCTTTAAGGTTATTATTTTATTAAATATAGGGCTGTTCCGCCAATGTCGTTTAAAGGACGACGCATTTACAAAACGCAGTAAATTTATGAATTATTTAAAAACAAATAAATAAAATTAAACAATTGTTCAATAGTAAAAATGTAAATATACGGATTGAACGGCGTTTCTTATTACGTTCATACCGGCATGAAAATAAAAACAAAACGCCATTCAATCCCTGTATGGATCCCGGATGGAGATTGTTAATGACGTCGAGGACCCCGACTGACTCTGACACGTCATAAAATTGATTACTCATGACGTCACGAACAATAGCGTGACCCCGAAAGGTCAACGTAATTCCGCCTCACTTTGAATATTTCTGACGTCACTAATCCACAGCAGAGAGACACAGCTTTTGAAGAAAACTCTCAAAATAATCTTAGATAATTGTTTCCTTCGATTTTTTGGTTGAATATTGCTGGAAATTGTCATTTGTTTATCAAAACAAACAATATACCCATGACTTTCTGTATAATTTTATTTTTATATCTCATTTCTAATAAAACAAAAATGTCTATACTAATCTGCATCAGTTTGGTGACAATAACCTTTGTGACAGTAATAAACCTTTTATTACGCACACTAATTCCCTCCATTTAAACCATTCCTTCACAAATTTCCGACAAAGAAAACAAATTCTCCTATATATTAATTTAATCCTCAAAATATAAGCTTCTCCCCAAAACCCATTAACGAATAACGAATGTTCAGGCTTTGCTGGAAAGACGGGTCTTAATTAATATATACTACTGACCCAGTTTTCTTCATGAGATGTTTCAATGCCATTTAAAGAGATTTTACGTTCATTATCTTGACCTGATTTCAAGACGACTTCCTTGATTAAAAACGTGTTAACTAGGTCATTAAGAGATAGTATAGTGACCTATATACTTTCATGAACTTGACGGCATACATGCATGTTACCGGCTGATTGGTCGAATGGTTAACACTCCGGCCTTCCACGCAGGCGGCAGGGGTTCGATCCCCGAAGTCGTCGTACGCATAGAATATTCAGAAAAAGTGTTGTCTCCTGCCCACACAACTCCAACAACCCAGGAGGAGTATACATTGGTCTGGGGTGGGCGTTGCAGAATCTGTGCTGCGGCATTCAAGTGAGATTGCACTATACATGAAGCCGCTGGAATCTTAATTGTATTGATTAATGTTTATGCTTATTGTATTGATTGTATATCTATGTAAAGCGCTTTAGAGTGGCTTATTCTAGATAGATAGGGCGCCATATCAAATGTTGTATACTATTATAATGTATCATCATTATGGGAGGATGTGGGTTTACATTCGGTATATTTATTCGGTCATTCGGAGACATGTGAAGGTTATTTTTTTTTTTATTTTTTTTTTATTTTTTTTTATTTTTTTTTCATGATCAAATACAATCGAGTGCTACTAATTTATCCTAAAATTGATAAAATTGAGCTGAGGAAATATGTTTTTATGCAAGTTTTGAAAAATTCTTCTGCCATCTTAGAATGGTGGTTATATAAAAATATAAAGGCAATATATAAGTCAAGCTTTGATTACATGATTGTCTGCTCATACATAAACAAAATAATAATTATTGTGTAAAAAATGTAAGAAACTACAAAAAATGTACTTACAAATGAGTATACAAATGTACGTATGGAATTGTTAAATTTAACATATATTTGGCGGCCATCTTGGAATTGGTGGCCATCTTATTTTTGGGGGCCATCTTGAAAGAAAAAGATTGGCCCAATAGCCTAAATTGATCAGTATATAATTTTCAACCAGTATGCCAAGTTTTATGCTTCTATCCTAAAATCCACGATTTTCCTGATTTTTGCACCATTCTCGGCAAATATTTGGCGACCATCTTGGATTTGGCGGCCATCTTGATTTTTTTTT
>NW_018408837.1:829660-841056 GCF_002113885.1 Mizuhopecten yessoensis
TTTTTTTTTATTGGCCCCATATCCAAAATTGATCAGTATATCATTCCCTACATGCATACCAATTGGTATGCTTCTACTATAAAACCCACAATTCTTCTGATTTCTGCACCAATCTGCCGGACTATACGTTTTATTATTATTAATTGTTAATTGGAAATTTCTGACGATGACCTTATGTGCAACCCAGCACAAAGAGGACTTACTAAGTAATTTTGAATTTAAAATCTATAATAATCTATAAAATATTTGTTCGTTTTTCAGAAATATTCCAAAAAAATCACAATATTTGAAGGAATTTTTAATTGAATTGTTGTTGTCATTTATCCTTGTACATATATATAACCATACGTAATTCAAATGACAATCATATCAGATATGAATGCCACGGTCTGATGAATGACGTCATCATTATTATGACGTCTTAATTGTGACATTGGATACCACTTACCCTCACTTAACTAAAGATGTCATCTTATCACTGTACAAACATATACGATGCTTAACTATAGTTTCGACTCGTGCTGAATTTTGTAAAAAAAACAAAAGAATTTTCTATGAAATTGAAATATTCCAAAAATGATGAATACATGTACATGTATTGAGCTTGACAATATGCTCTTATAATAGAATTTTCATTCTATCCGTTGCATTCATATTGCTCATAAATGCCAACAAAAATGCAGTCCAATGCTTAAGCCACCACAGGGGAAAAAAACAAGAATTTTTTCGCACTTATAGTAACCTCCTCGTTTAGGATATAACTGTGGTTCGACTGGGCAAGGCTATTACTCTAGACTCTCTCCCCCCCCCTGCTTACAGTTGTCAGTATAATGTAACCGGATGGGGTGTCCTGCTGGGTGTCTTCGGCAGTATATTTCAATGAAGCAGCACTATAAAGTCGCCATCAGTTCCTTTCCAATGCATAGTTAAATTTCTTTGCAATGGTGTAAGTATCCTTAATTTTTTTAACTTATTGTTGGTCTGTGCAGATGAAGTGGCTCTCGGCCGTTAGCATGTCCCTTTGATGTCGCCAAGGTTGATGTAGTTAGCATGCGATTCCATGTCTATCTAGATGGTGCTAAAAATAGACAGTGTATGATGTGTGTCGGGTAATTAATTATTCAAGACAATAATAGGATACAAAACAGGTTGTCCTACAATATTAAGACTATGTGAATACTTCGACTAGGTAGTCATGCAAAGTCAAAGTCCGTATGCTTTATCATTGCGATTCATTAAGGGGGAAGCATTTGTTGGGAAGACGTTCTACCCGGCAAACAAAGCGTTTTTAAACCCTTTGAGGGGAACGAAGTGCTAAGTCATAAAAGGATAGTCACGGTGTCGGGAGAATACTTCAGCTGGGTGAATTAATAAGACAGAAGAAATAAAAGACACAAAAAAGGAGATAAAAATCACCGGTCGAGTCTGCAATTACAAGCTGCACCGAAGTACAACAGTCGTAATCGTACAAATTGGTGTTACTTCCTCACGCAATGTAGACAAAGAAAAATCGAGGTACTCCACAGAAACCGTGTAGGGCCCGGTAGGTGACTATAGCATGATACTGCGGACTACGACTTTTTCGCGTAAATTTAAATTTCGCGATTTTACGTTTCTACATAGTTTGAACATAGGCGAGGGCAGTAATGAATGCATACCTGCAGGTATATACTGCTAAAACAAATTCAGATTTCCATCTTTTTAGCCCCTAGCATCACCAATGAGTACTAGAAGGACAACACAGATGTACGGTGCATTGTATTCCATTTCTGACCTGCTGTTTCTAATACCAACTTTTAAAGGTGAAGTGTTATGTGGGAGTGCCTTTGGTTCATCTTTTTATTCTAGGTATATGTCTAGCATTAACTAATGAATTATTTTTGAATGTTTGAATTCGCGAAGTAACACAAAAACCAAACAATGTATTCATTTTCTATAACTATTCTTTTAAATATTGTTTGAGAACATAATCTATAAAATCAATATCCATTTTATCGCAGCAGAATTGACAGGAATATAAATATTGACATAACCTGAGGAAGGCAGTCGACATCACCTCTCTAAGTATCATTATTGATTACAATCTAATATTAATGTCACCTTTCATGTTTATTTGCTTTCTGATGTCATTAAAAGAGTAACATCGTTGACTCTCAATTGTCTTTAAGAACATTGACATGTTGACTCGCTGCGTGTCGTGTTCAAATTCGAGCGTGTATATATCAGCTGTACTGATCAACGCCACTCACGCAATAATACAAGAACGATAGCTCTAAAAAAAATAAAAAAATCCATAAACTAAATTAAAAACAGTGGGTTTTCTTACTGATTGCATTAATCTGAAGAAATAAAAACAATATCTGTCAAGTTAGACATTTAATTAGTTTTTATTCAAAATATGTGTTTTCCTCTCCGAAGGAGAAGTATTATTTAGGAGAAATGATACAGATTCATTTGAAACTAGTTTAATTTTGCAAAATAAAATCTTTCTTAGAAGACAATAACATTAACTTCCACAGAATACCTCCTAATTGCTTTAGAAGTAAAGATATTTGCGCTGTGGAAATGTCGCTATTTTCGCTAAATTTATAAATCGGCGTTAATATAGAGAGCCGAATCCTTACACTCTGTATTGTATCTCTGAAAAAGAAGAGTTCCAACTTGTTTCGCATTTATTTTATTAGAAGTTGCTTTACCATTACTATAGCAAAGATTTGATTCAAAAAAAGGTTTTGTAATCGTTTTCATGCTTTTTCGTTTATTGTTTTTTTTATTGGGTTTTTTCCCCTCCAAAAACCCTCCACATTAGAGGCTCGGTCTTTGGACCGCTAATTATTTCAGCTTACTCACTGCGCTTGTTAGGATGGTGATTACACCAATACAACACTACTGGGAATAATTTCAAAAGGGTTTCAACAAAATGGTCTGTGTGGCATTCCCCTCAACACGCCTTTTAAATATAGTAGTCCTGTCATCTCTGTTTAAGTTTGGTATACAACAAAACATACCTCACCGCGTGTTTGACGGAGGCGCTCATGATCATGTTTACTCTTTATAGGCATAATCGAACCCAACGTCTTTTACATTCGTCCTTAAGCATATAGCAGTATGGGTATTGTATCTTATATATACAACATTTGATATAGCGCCCTATCTAGCTAGAGTAATCCACTCGAAAGCCCTTTAAATATATATACAATTTATACAATCAATACTTTTAGCATATATATACATTAATCGATACAGTTTTGAGGAGCTGCCTTATCAGTCCTATGCCACTTGGCTAAAATCTCCCTATATGTGTAAGCATGCGTGTGTGCCTGAGATGTATTGTGTTCTGTTTGTATTGGGACCTTGCTTCCAACGGTATCATGTATAGTGCCACCTCACTTGAATGCTACAGCACAGATACTGCAACATTCACCCCATACCATTTTATACTCCACCTGGGTTGTTGGAGTTATGTGGGCAGGAGGAAAACACTTTCTCAGAATAAACCATGCGTACGACGACTCAGGGGATCGAACCCCTGCCGCCTGTGTGAAAGGCCGGAATGTTAACCACTCGACCAATCCGCCCATGATTGAACCAGGGTACACAGCAATTGAATAGCATGCACGTGTTTTTTCGTAATGTGTATGCAATACATTGGACAAATTGGTTGCAATTCACTTAAAGGAAACTGATTGTTCAGTCACATTTAACTCTGTTCCTGTTATATTTTATGTATCGAATAATCACAAGAGGTACGAAGTGATGAAACGCCTATAAAAAAGATCCCTGTTCCACTGCACTGAGATTTTTCGTATATTTCTACAGTGACCACCCTTAATGTTATTTTGGATATAAATGCAGCACTATTGGTCAGCGACACTTCCGTTGACCGAGTAGAGTTGTTTTTCTGTTTTATGGTTTATTTCCCCAAAAACAATAGGGAATACCAGGAAGGGACCTATCCTGATCCCTGTACTAAGTAGCATCTTCATTGTCTTGACACTATATGTTTACGCTTATCTTGGTCCCTGCAGGTAGTGGGTAATAGTAGTACCTGTTGCCCCCACTGCATGATCTTAAGCGGCGACTAAATTTGGGATCTTATCTTTTCTCTTCTTTCTAAACAACTTTCTTCTTCCTAATGTCTCCCTTGACAATGCCTCACTTTTGGCCTTTAGTTGAGCGTTCGCCCCTGTGAGGAAGGAATTGGGTTCTGTCCCCTGGCCGAGACATACCAGACTCTGTAAAATGGTAGTGTCTACTCCTGCTTAACGCTCAGCAGTTTAGGAGTGAGACGACTGGTTCGCCCGTTGTCAGTACAATGTGACCGGGTGAGGTGTCCTGCTGGGTGTCTTTGGCAGTATGTTTCAGTGAGGTAGCACTATAAAGTCGGCATCACAAGGAGACAAACACGAACATATCGCACCCTACCAAAACACACACGCATACACTACACGTATGCATCTTGCACAAAGGGGAGGCCGTCCTCTAATGACCATAGCTGTTGATAGGACGTTAAACAATACTAAACCAAACCAAACCTTACGCTTATCTTCTGTCCATCGTTTTCTTTCTTATTCATTCTCTTTCTACTCAATTTCTCTAACATTGATTTCGATTTCAATTTGCAAAATGTTTTTTGATCGAATAGCGTTAAGAGCGATTGTATAACAATTTGAAGTCCAAGGTTCGAATCCCGGTGTAGACACGCTGTATGGTTTACACCCTGAAGATTATTGTTAATCATTTTTTTGATTATTTAGTCTCTATTATATTCCATAAAAGTCCCGCAAAGTACATTTTTCTTTTCAAAAATTCTTTATCAAGGCTAAAGTCATTCCGGGAAAATAAGTTTCGAATGCTTAGTTTTATGTTTCGGCAGTGCTACGGGGATCCTTTAAAAATAGAGTATGCCGATGGAGGAAAAAACAGTCTTCAATTCTGTAGGTAATTGGGGGGATAATATTTTAGCTTTTTATATATCCGTTATGAAGAAAATAAATGTTTTTAGAAGTCTGAAACATATTCTTAAAAGAGAAACTTTGTTGAAAATATATATAACGCTCTTATTTTGCCATTTTTTTATTACTGTTGTGAATTATGGGACGGATGTTCAATTAATGATAGTGAGAGGTTAAAAAAATGTCAACGTGAAGCCGCACGTATCATTACTGGTCTTCCTTCCTATGCTAGTAATTATGCTCTATATTTTGAATAGGGGTTAGAAAGACTCTCAGACAGGAGAAAAAGAAGGAAACTGCAGTTATTGTACAAAATGAAAAATGGTATCACCCCTGCATTCTTAAACAAAATTCTACCCAATACAGTAAACCAAAATGTCAGATATCCTTTAAGAAACAGTAATGACTTTGTAATACCAAATTTCAGGCTTTCTAGTACAAATTCATCCTTCCTACCTTCTACGCTTCGCTCTTGGAACAACTTAGATACTGCTAAAAGATCATCAGTCACTGTATTGAAGATTCAAAAAAGTCATCTTTCGAGAATTGGACACCAAATCGCCCAAACATATTGTTATCTGGTATTCCGGATCTGTCTTCTCAACACAATAACGATATTTTTCGTAACGTGCAAAAATTCATAAAGACCAGCGGGCGGTTTTAATTCGTAAGGCATATTATACTTCTTTACTCAATCTGTGAGACTGTTCAGTGTTGTTCTTTCTCTTTTTGTTTCTGTTGTTGTAATGCTACTATTAAACATATTATTTGATACCCAGTTGTGCCTTTTTTGTAAATCCGATGTATATATATGAGGAAAGGGCGTAAATAATGTTGTAATAACTTGTGCCCAATCCTGTTGTCACTATTTTGGCAATAACATATGTTTAAACAAGAGGAAAAACAAACCATGCAAACATCTATTTCTTCGATCACTTTACGCTCTTTTCACCCCTAGATTATATTATGACATGACAATTATGAATGTTACAATAAGACTAGTTTGATCCTTTGATTTATATAAAAAAATCGCGGAAATTTAGGAAGCTTTAAGGCGAATACTGTTTATAGTGTTTACATCAGTGTTTATCTATAATGATAAACCATATGTATTACGTCGAGGTGTTAATAAACATTAATGAACAACAGGCATTATATCGAGGTTTTAATAAACATAAACGAACAACAGGCATACTATTGAGGTTTTAATAAACATTAATGAACAACAGGCATTATATCGAGGTTTTAATAAACATAAATGAACAACAGGCATACTATCGAGGTTTTAATAAACATTAATGAACAACAGGCATACTATTGAGGTTTAAATAAACATTAATGAACAACAGGCATAATATTGAGGTTTTAATAAACATTAATGAACAACAGGCATACTATCGAGGTTTTAATAAACATTAATGAACAACAGGCATACTATTGAGGTTTAAATAAACATTAATGAACAACAGGCATAATATCGAGGTTTTAATAAACATTAATGAACAACAGGCATACTATTGAGGTTTTAATAAACATTAATGAACAACAGGCATACTATTGAGGTTTTAATAAACATTAATGAACAACAGGCATAATATCGAGGTTTTAATAAACATTAATGAACAACAGGCATACTATCGAGGTTTTAATAAACATTAATGAACAACAGGCATACTATTGAGGTTTTAATAAACATTAATGAACAACAGGCATAATATCGAGGTTTTAATAAACATTAATGAACAACAGGCATACTATCGAGGTTTTAATAAACATTAATGAACAACAGGCATACTATCGAGGTTTTAATAAACATTAATGAACAACAGGCATAATATTGAGGTTTTAATGAACATTAATGAACAACAGGCATACTATCGAGGTTTTAATAAACATTAATGAACAACAGGCATACTATTGAGGTTTAAATAAACATTAATGAACAACAGGCATAATATTGAGGTTTTAATAAACATTAATGAACAACAGGCATACTATCGAGGTTTTAATAAACATTAATGAACAACAGGCATACTATTGAGGTTTTAATAAACATTAATGAACAACAGGCATACTATTGAGGTTTTAATAAACATTAATGAACAACAGGCATAATATCGAGGTTTTAATAAACATTAATGAACAACAGGCATACTATTGAGGTTTTAATAAACATTAATGAACAACAGGCATACTATTGAGGTTTTAATAAACATTAATGAACAACAGGCATAATATTGAGGTTTAACTGTATGACGATAAAGAACAGGTATTATGTCGAAGTGTAATATCTTATGATAAACGACATGCATTGTATCGAAGTTTGAATATATAATTCTTTACAACAGGCATTATGTCGAATTTTAATATGTAACGCTGAACAACAGGCATTATATCGAATTTTAATATGTAACGCTGAACAACAGGCATTATATCGAATTTTAATATGTTATGCTAAAACAGGCATGATATCGATGTTTAACTGTATAAAGCTAAACAACAGGCATTTTAATTAGAGTCAAAATATCGAGGTTTTAGCGTATTTCTATTTACAAATACGTCACTCATTTTTACATGTGGAAGAAACATGCATCCTTAGGGTATTTGAGATTAATTTAATTAAGCGTTATCACACTGGGTCTTGTAAAACAGCAAATTTCTTCTCGCCATTCATCTTCATGAAACAGAGGTCTGCGCGCCGGCCCAGACACGGCTGACAGACGGACATCGATTTTATTTTCATACTAACAAAGCAAGCTATTTTTCCGCTCAGTGTTAATTTATTTGTGTACAAATTTAAGTCGATTTTTATTTCTATTATTTAATTAAACTTAAACTAATTTGAAAAACAATAAGTTTAACACAATGTGCTTTGATAAAACTCTTTTTATCAATATTTAATGGACCTATTTGAATAGATCGTCTGAACACCTATGGCAAAAATTGTTTTATACGTACTATGAGATTAATAATGTCTGAGTTTTTATTTTTTTATTTACTTATTTAAAGTGTATTTATTAAAAAAGAACACATATTGATTTCTGCATATGTGCAAAATAGACACACAGCTTCGAGTAAACGTTGTATTTTGCTAACCAAAGAAAAAAAACGGAGGTGAAACTAATTGCGCTGCATCCTTCGTGATACCCGCCATGTATCCTCAATACTCAAGGGGTTACGCTCACTCACGCTCTGTGCATCCCTGGAATAAGTCACGACAAAACTAAAAGGCCCAGTGTGCACCACCTTGTGGATCAGACGAGAAGACTACTTTGATCCTTGTATGTACATTAATATAATATCGCGGTTGCGTAACGGTAAAATTGACTGGCTATGAAGTCGGACGTCCCTCCTATGTAATCTTTAAAGGACAGGTATCAGCCTTGCGATTGGTCAGGTTATTTTACCTGAGACCAATCAATAGCTAGACCCGTGTCTTTAATTTTGCTATGACATATTCCAGGGGTGCAAAGAGCGTAAGTGAGCGTAACACCTCGGGCATTCAGGATGGCCGCCATTATGTCTCTGTTAAAAACTATGTCGGTTATAAAACGATATAAGATATGTTAATAGCCAAGTCTCAGACCACGATAGCCATTGACCTTTCATGGCTGAAATTTAGGACACGATGATGCCCATCATGGACTTAACGCAATTAGAAACTCACGATAGAGTGGTTTATCGGACAGAACGACGCAATTATCCAAACTTGTATATAAATTTCATTTATTTTACAACAATTATGAAACAAGTGATTTCAACTTATAATAATCTGTCTTGTTGGTCCGGACATTAGCTCGCGGGGGTCTTTGGCCAAACTTAGATGCTTAGATCAACCTCTGTTGGAGTGACTCAACGTGAAAACTTTGAATCTCATAAACAAATATTTACATTTCCACTGCTTGTTCCTCTATAAACATAACCAGAAGATATTGCGTTCATATAGCTATGAACGCAATTTGATCAATGTCATTTTGAAGCTTCTCCTCCGGCCTCGATTAACATGAAACAACCGTTAGAATCAAACATTTTGATGACGTTTGACTGTTCCATGAGTCATTTTTTGCCTTGATGACACAGACACTTACAAATCGAAAACATAAGAGACTGTGTATAACTATTTAGGTCAATAATAACAAAATATTTAGAATGGAAACATAAGGATTGAACGACATTTTTTCAACGTTTATGCCGGTACTGTATGAATTTGACAAAATGCCGTAGAACACTGTCATCCTGGACGGGAACCTTTATGGTTGTCGAATTAACCCATTCACCCCTAAAGTCACATTTGAGCCCTACCAAATCATAGACTGGACAAGTCCAGTTTAAATATGTGGGGGTGAATGAGTTAAAGACCACTGTCCAAATACATGCTCTAGCTAGACTAAGTGTGAATTTTACCCTTAACCAAGAAGTTCAGTTAGTTAAGCAACAGTATGATTATCGGAGGTCAGGGGTTCGAATCCTGGTTCATTCCCTTAAGTTTTTACACTGAAAATACTATTGTTGATTATTTTCATTATTGGACCAGGGATCGTATTTATGGAACCATTTTAATGCGCAAGCTCAAGTTTGGACTTTGTGCTTCAGCGTAACCTATTGTTCCGGTTATCAGTTGTCAAGGAGTTGGAAATATTTTTAAGAGACTTTAAGCTAAATACTGTTTTCAATGTTTTACATCTGACTTTTTCATCGTTTGACACAATTCAAGTGAGTTACAAAAAAGTTGGGTTGAGCTCAGAGTCTATGCTTAAGCATAAAGACGGTTTCATCAATACCGGACCTGTTGATTTATCTTTATATGAGGGAAACTGCTTATGTCTTATTTAATACATAATGCTATCTTAATTAATAATTTATGGGTTATGTGTATAATATCCAATACTTTAGACGAGATCCTTGCTGTGTTCAAAGCCAGCTTAACTTGGCGAGTCTTAAATACAGAAGTGATAAGTTGTAATGACTTGTGCCAAATCCCTTGTTCAATTTTATTGACAATAGATATGTTTAAAGTAATACAAAAGGTCGATGCGGTAATATGTAAAAGTTTCAAAAATACAAAACTTTTCACTTAACTCATTCACCCCTGAAATTTCAAAATTGACTATCCCAACTTTGAATTGAAAGAGTTCAAGTGTGTCTTCAGGGGTGATTGAGTTAATGTTCATGCATAAGCATTCAAAATCATTACTTGAAGAGGAGAGGGAACACAAATATTCATTAGATTAAAACGAAAAAAATGTCTCAATGATATTGATTTCGAAACTTAAGGTAAAGACTCATTAAATCAGTTTTTGTGTTCTTTTCAAAACTGTCCTCAAATTATGATTCAACTTTGGAGCTCTTTTGGAAAGAAAATAAGAAAATACGTGCCGAAAATAGGAAGCAAATACATTTCGCTAATTATTAACAACTAAATGTAATGTTTCGATAATCTGAGAAAATAATTTGGAAATCATGCACTTTAAACATTTCTGTCATACGCCATATTTGAAACAGTTGTATCGAAGACGGATCGGAGAAGAGAGAATCTTAAGAAATGGGTAAATTCGACTATGTGTATTAAGGAATGGGTATATTGAATTACATGGGAATTACAGGAAACTTCCGTCGTGCTTAACTTAATTAGCGGCCATACAATTTACTTCTAATTAGCTAAACAAGAAATTAGTATCTATTTCTGCCGTTCCTTTTTACCGAAATTCAATGTTCTAACGAATCCATCCCATAATACTGCCTGAGATTCTTGTGTCCAACACTTGAAGAATTTACATTATTGGTGATGATTTTCTTGTGAAATAAATACATATTCATAATAATTTCTTTCTACTTCTTTTTCCTTTATTTTTCTTCTCTCCTTCTTCTGTCTTCTTCTATTTTTCATACATAAACTTGATTTATTTTACAACAATTATGAAACAAGTTATTTCAACTTATATTAATCACTCTTGTTAACCCGGATGTTAGCGCGCGGAGAGTCTAAATGTGGGAGGAAACCGGAGTACCCGAAAAGGCCCGCCTGCTCGGGCAGGTGACCCCATACCTTATCTTGTCCTATTTGGGAATTGAACCCTGGCCGTCTTGGTGAAAGGCAAGTGCGCTATCCACTGCGCCACCAGACCACCCTAATCAGAGACTTCCCAACCCGAAACAAAAAGTATATCGGGGAAAAGGAAAGTCCATTAGATAATTAGAAAGGTAAGGGAAATAAATGCTTTCTTGTATTTATATAATAATATTTACATTCTGTATGCTTAGACCCATTGACAAAAATTACATTCATAAATGCATAACACAGGTGTTCATAGAATCTCAGCACGTGGGAACTGATAGTAACCTGATCACACTGCGTAGTAATACACTACAAAAACTACTCACTCGGAACGACCGACCTAGATGCTTAATTCTTACATCTTAAAATATTATTGAACTGTGCTT